>NC_073398.1:270000-570000 GCF_028641065.1 Leucoraja erinaceus
GAGATTCTCTCTCCTGAAGGCCATGCCCTTTCCGGAGGGACTATACAACCTGGAAGTGTGGAGATGCCTCAGTTCTCTGCAAGATGGGGGAGCGAGAGGTTAAATTCTCATTCTGAGCTGTGAATAACACTGAACACATGTATACTAAACTGGGTGGTTTTACTGACCTGTCATTGCCTTTAATGTGGTTTGAAAATGTAGTTTGAAAATGCAAAAGTTTGTTTTGGTTTGAAAGTGTCAAAGCTGGGTTGCCTGTGTTGCCTTTGGTTTGAATGTGCTAAAACTGCCTTGCCTAATTAAAGCTGCCCTGCCTAATTAAAGCTGCCCTGCCTAATTAAAGCTGCCTTGCCTAACTAAAGCTCCCTTGCCTAACTAAAGCTGTCTTGCCTAATTAAAGTTGCCTTGCCAAACTAAAGTTGCCTTGCCTAATTAAAATTGCCTTGGCTAATTAAAATTGCCCTGCCTATATAATTCAAAGTCTAATCTTGACCACTTCCTCTTTGCGCTTTATATTGATTTAAAACGCTACCATGTACGGCTTTGATTTTTGGCCATCTTAGAGTCCCCCTCCGCTCATCAGGTGCCGAGGATTTTTCCCATCAATGAAAAATAAAAGAGTTATTAGTGTTTAAAAAATGTTGAGATTCTCTCTCTTGTCAATCACACCATGAAGGCCACGCCCCTGCTGGTGGGAGGGGGATGGACTATAAAACAGGGAAGAGTGGGCATGGCTCAGTCTCTGCAAGATTGGGGAGGGAGAGGTCACGACTCACTGTCTTTAGTGGCGTTGCTTGAAATGGATTTCAAGGATTTCAAGTGAGTCAACTGCGAGCCCACCAGCCGTGGGTGAGTGAGTTGCCAGTATAACAGGCTTGTGTGACTGAGCCGCCACCCCAAGAATCCATTCGGCCCACAATGTCCATAGTAGCCCTCTGGAAACCAGTCCCTTCAGCGCACAACACCCATACTAGCACTCCAGAAAGCGCCCTCCAATGGCCACCAATATTGGAATTGATGGAGAGGTGGAATATTGCGTTGGGGGACCAGCCCACCCGTGTGATGCTGGGACCCAACGGGTCCCACTTAGTCTAGTATATATATATATACTAGACCGAGTGCAGACCTGTTGGGTCTGTTCCCCCAACGTGTTGTTGTTGTGTGGGGGGGGGGGGGTGGAGGCGGCATGCAGCGTCACACACCCCCCCCCCCCCGCACTCATGCTAATTACCCTCCTTGATATTATATCAATATTATTAATTTGCTCCTTTTACTCCATAACCATATAACCATATAACAATTACAGCACGGAAACAGGCCATCTCGACCCTTCTAGTCCGTGCCAAACACGTATTCTCCCCTAGTCCCATACACCTGCGTTCAGACCATAACCCTCCATACCTTTCATAGAAACATAGAAACATAGAAATTAGGTGCAGGAGTAGGCCATTCGGCCCTTCGAGCCTGCACCGCCATTCAATATGATCATGGCTGATCATCCAACTCAGTATCCCGTACCTGCCTTCTCTCCATACCCCCTGATCCCCTTAGCCACAAGGGCCACATCTAACTCCCTCTTAAATATAGCCAATGAACTAGCCTCAACTACCCTCTGTGGCAGAGAGTTCCAGAGATTCACCACTCTCTGTGTGAAAAAAGTTCTTCTCATCTCGGTTTGAAAGGATTTCCCCCTTATCCTTAAGCTGTGACCCCTTGTCCTGGACTTCCCTAACATCGGGAACAATCTTCCTGCATCTAGCCTGTCCAACCCCTTAAGAATTTTGTAGGTTTCAATAAGATATCCTCTCAATCTCCTAAATTCTAGAGAGTATAAACCAAGTCTATCCAGTCTTTCTTCATAAGACAGTCCTGACATCCCAGGAATCAGTCTGGTGAACCGTCTCTGCACTCCCTCTATGGCAATAATGTCCTTCCTCAGATTTGGAGACCAAAACTGTACGCAACACTCCAGGTGTGGTCTCACCAAGACCCTGTACAACTGCAGTAGAACCTCCCTGCTCCTATACTCAAATCCTTTTGCAATGAAAGCTAACATACCATTCGCTTTCTTTGCTGCCTGCTGCACCTGCATGCCTACCTTCAATGACTGGTGTACCATGACACCCAGGTCTCGCTGCATCTCCCCCTTTCCCAATCGGCCACCATTTAGATAATAGTAATAATTTCCCGTCCATATAACTATCCAATTTATTTTTAAATGATAAAAATGAAACTGCCTCCACCACCTTCTCATTCCACACATCCACCACTCTCTGAGTAAAGAAGTCCCCCCTCATGTTACCCCTAAACTTCTGTCCCTTAATTCTCATGTCATGTCCACTTGTTTGAATCTTCCCTACTCTCAGTGGGAAAAGCTTATCCACGTCAACTCTGTCTATCCCTCTCATCAGAAGAGGAGAGGGGGGGGGAGAGAGGAGAGGAGAGGAGAGGGGGGAGGGGAGAGGAGGGGGGGGGAAAGAGGAGGGGGAAGAAAGGGGGGGGAAGAAGAGGGGGAGAGAGAGAGGGAGAGGGGGGAGGGGAGAGGAGTGAGAGGAGAGGGGGGAGACGAGAGGGGAGAGAGGGAGGGAGGAGAGAGGAGGGGGGGGAGGGAGAGAGAGAGGGGGGGGAGTGAAGAGGAGGGGGGGAGAGGAGAGGAGTGAGAGGGGAGAGGAGAGGGGGCAGGAGAGAGGGGAGAGGGGGGAGAGGAGGGGAGAGAGAGAGAGAAAGGGAGAGAGACAGGAGGGGGGAGAGAGAGAGAAAGAAGAGATGGATAGGGAGAGAAAGAGAGAGAATGCCTTTTTACTCAACCCAAACCCCCCAAACAACCATTTGCAGGCAGTGCTTTTTTCCTCAAACTAAGGCAAGGCAAGGCAAGTTTATTTGTATAGCACCATTCGCGCAAACAGCAATTCAAGGTGCTTTACAGGAAAGAAAAAATAAAATAGTCAATAATTAAAAGTTGCAAAATAAGCAATACGACAAATGTATGAATAATAAAACAACGTCAATGAAACAATAAAACTATTTAAAAAAGCACATAATACGGTTCAAATTAGACAGTTAAGATTACCTGCATGTCGGGTTATGGACAAGCTATAGTAAACAACAGTGTTTTTAGGTACACAAAAAAGCTGGAGAAACTCAGCGGGTGCAGCAGCATCATGCTGCTGCACCCGCTGAGTTTCTCCAGCTTTTTTGTGTTCCTTCGATTCTCCAGCATCTGCAGTTCCTTCTTAAACAGTGTTTTTAGGCCTGATTTAAATGCACTTACAGTCTGTGCACACCTCAGGTATTCAGGGAGCTTGTTCCACAGGTATGGAGCATAAAAACCGAATGCTGCTTCAGCCTTTTTAGTTCTGACCCTGGGAACACAGAGTAAACCTGTCCCTGAAGACCTGAGGAGTCTAGGCGCCTCATATACAACAAGTAGGTCAGAGATGTATTTTGGACCTAGACCATTCAGTGCCTTGTAGCTCAGTAACAGAATTTTAAAATCTATCCTCTTACACACAGGGAGCCAGTGCAAAGATTTAAGGACAGGAGTAATGTGGTCCATTTTCTTGGTGTTGGTCAAGACTCTGGCAGCGACATTTTGGATAAGCTGCAGTTGTTTAATTGATTTTTTATTGAGACCTGTAAAGATGCCATTGCAATAATCTAACCTACTAAAAATATATGCATGAACAAGTTTTTCAGTGTCTTCTTTGGACAGAAATCCCTTGATTCTTGCAATATTTTTTAGATGGTAATAGGCAGATCTGGTAATGGTCTTTATATGGCTGTTAAAATTCAAATCCGAGTCCATGACTACACCAAGGTTTCTGGCTTTGTCTGTGGTTTTCAGTGCAATTGAGTCGAGTTGAGCACTTACATCTAGCCTTGTTTTTTTGGGACCAAAGACAATAATTTCTGTCTTATTTGCATTGAGCTGGAGGAAGTTCTGGTTCATCCACTCATTGATATGTTTGACACACTGGCTCAGTGAGTGTAGGGGACTATGGTCATGTGGTGACACTGCGATATATAGTTGTGTCATCGGCATAAGTGTGGTAGGATATGTTAAAATGCTCTATGATCTGAGCTAGGGGGAGCATATAAATGTTGAACAAAATGGGTCCAAGAATGGAGCCCTGAGGAACCCCGCATGTGAGTTTTGTACGTTCTGATTCAAAATTACCAAGGGAAACAAAATAATCCCGATCTTTCAAGTAAGATTTGAACCAGTCCAACACAGAACCAGAGAGTCCCACCCACTTCTCCAGTCTGTCAAGCAGTATGTTGTGGTCCACCATATCAAAAGCAGCACTGAGATCTAGAAGTACCAAAACTGAAGCTTTTGATGCATCATTGTTTAGATGTATGACGTTTAGGACCTTAGTGAGTGCAGTCTCGGTGCTGTGATGTGGCCGAAATCCCGACTGGAAAACATTAAAAATATTGTTGCGGGTCATAAAGCAGTAAATTTGTTGGTAAACTACCCTTTCAATAATCTTTGCCAAAAATGCTAAATTAGATATGGGCCTGTAGTTGCTCATAGCTGAGGCATCCAAATTAGGCTTCTTCAATAGGGGCTTGATCACTGCTGTTTTTAAGGCTTCGGGAAAATGCCCCGATTGAAGGGAAGTGTTTACTATGTTCAATACTTCTGGTGCAACACTGTTTTTAAAGAAGCTTGTGGGCAGCAGATCAAGACAGCAGGTAGCGGACTTTAGCTGTTAAGCAGTTTCAGTCAGAGAAGCACAATCTTAAAGTTTAAAATGTTGTAGATTCATTAGTGAATCTGGAGGCATAGGTGACAAAGCCATGTTCCCTGAGGTGGAGCTAGACATTGTTTGTCTTATCTTCAGAAATTTATCGGTGAAGAAATCTGCAAAGTCATTGCACGACTTGCTGGACAGGAGCTCAGGAGGGACTGATGATGAGGGGTTCGTCAGTCTATCGACAACAGCAAACAGGGTGCGGGAATTATTATTTTTGTTGATAACCTCTGAGAAAAAGGACTGCCTTGCCCCTTTCAATTCCTGATTATAGATACGGAGGTTGGCTTTGTAGATGTTGTAGTGGACCTGTAGTTTGGTTTTTCGCCACCTACGTTCGGCCTGTCTACACTTTGTTCTTTGGGATCTCACTGCTGTGGCATTTCTCCATGGTGACTTTTTCCTTCCAGATAAAACCTTGGTCTTTAGTGGTGCAATAGCATCCATAAGAGTTATAACATTGGAGCTAAAACCATCCACAAGGTCATCGACAGAGGCCGAGGGCAGAGTTGGTGGTGGTGTATACTAACCATAACCATAACCATATTTTCATTTTCAAACCAAATTAAGGGTACTTACTCACAGCTGTGTAGACATCTGTTCAGTCATTCAGAGCTCAGACCTCCATGTGGTAGAGACTGATTGGGGCACACCACTTCCTGGTTTTATAGTCCTTCCCCCCTGCCACCAGTGGGGACAGCAGAGAGAATGTGGAATTTTGTAAAATCATTAATATCTCTGTCATTTTTCATCGACGGGAAAAATCCTCGGCACATATAAGGCGGAAGGGGGCTCTGAGCGAGGTGGCCAAAAATGACGGCCGTAGGTAGCGGCGTTCTCTCGGAAATCGCAGCACAGAATGCCAAAACCGGTCAAGAACAGTTTTAGTAATATAGATATATAGATATATATATATATATGTGTGTGTGTGTGTATATATATATATATATGTGTGTGTGTGTATATATATATATATATATATATATATATATATATATGTGTATGTTTGTGTATGTATATATATGTATAAACACACACACACACACACACACACACACACACACACACACACACACACACACACACACACACACACACACACACACACACACACACACACACACACACAGCACACACAAGGATATCTCACACAAATTGTAATCACAATAGATACACACACAATTATGTGATAAATTCCGAGATGTGATTGCATTCTATCCAATCAAATTATACTCTACATGAATACAATCAAGCCCTACACATGGACAACAGGTAGTGCAAAGAGAAAAGTACCAGAATACAGAATATAATGTTACAGCTTTATAGCGTTTCTGCTACAGAGAACTTGCAGATTAAAGGAAATGTAAATGAGCCTCCATGAGGTACGTAGGGACATTGAGAGCACATTCTTGACTTATGGGAGGACTGTTCAGAGCAATGAGAACTGTGGGGAAGAAGCTGTTCCTGAATGTGATGGTACATGCTTTCAAGCTTTTATGTTATCTGCCCGGTTACTAGTGAACTGTTGGGAAATACCATATTGATGGTATGTATAAGAAAGAAAACCATGTCTCTGCATCCTCAGAAAACAAAGGAAATTCAGCATGTCCCAATGACTCTTACACATTTCTACAGATACACCACAGAAAGCATACTATCAGGCTTCATCAGAGCTTCGTATGGCAACTCCCCTGCCCAAGACCACAAGAAACTGCAGTGAGTCATGGCCGTAGCCCACTCCATTACGCAAACCAGCCCACGTCACATCTGCCACCCCACTTCCCCCCACCCCACATCCCCCCACTCCATAACACAAACCAGCCCGCCCCACATAATGGACATTGAACATTCTGAAGTGTCCAGCCTAATTATATCAAAATCCCAAACCACTGAAAAGGCATTTGGGAAGGTTGATGTGAATGTGATCTAGTTGCTGAAGGAACCTTTGGTGTAGTGTACTGTGCAATGGCAATTCAACCACATTCTTGTGCTGACTGGTTAGCACGCAACAAATTATTTTCACTGCACCTCAGTACACGTGAGAATAAACTAAACTGAAGGCAATGTGATCAGAAGATCGGCACGGTGGTGCAGTGGTAGAGTTGCTGCCTTACAGTGCCAAAGACGCAGGTTCAGTCCTGAATACAGGTGCTGTCTCTACAGAGTTTATACGTTCTCCCCGTGACCTGTGGGGATTTTCCTGAGGAGCTATGGTTTCCTCCCACACTCCAATTAACCCACAGGTTTGTAGGTTAATTGGCTTCGATAAAATTGTAAATCGTCTCTAATGTGTGAAGGATAGTGTATGGGGATCGCTGGTCGGCACGGACTCGGTGGACTAAATGGCGAACTGAATCATCCTACATAACTAGAGAGCAGTCCTGAATTACTACTTACCTCATTGGTGACCCTCAGACTATCTTTGATTGGACTTTACTGTATTTATCTTGCACTAAACGTTGTTCCCTTATGTATGTGTTCACTGTGGATGGCTCAGTTGTAATGATGTATTGTCTTTCCGATTACCAATTGGCACGCAACAAAAGCTCTTCACAGTACCTCGGTACACGTGACAATAAACTAAACTGAACTATATGTGAAACTCTATTATCCAGTGTTATGTTATGGCAATGCAATGCTATGTGGCAAGTTCTTTAGCCTGGAACACAACTTAATTATCGATTATATGTTTACATTTCTAAGTATTGAAAGAAAGCATTTTTTCTCTCTTTTTATTAAGGTTTGCTGGTATCAGATATTTGGTCGAAGTGCAACAGGATCCATTTTTAAAGTCAGGGTGATGGATTTACACCTTCACGGTACAGGACGAGAGGTACATACCAAAAGCATGGGTGATCATGCTATGCTTGCCAGAGTCATGCAAGTTCCACTTATACCTTTTTATCATGCAATTATCCTTTTTAATGTTCTATACTTCATCTGCTAAATTGTGTGAAACCATGTAGTGTTAAATATTGCAGAATACATTTCCCTTCTATCAAAAGGTGCCAGCCTCTCAAGAGTGTTTACTGGAGGTTAAAGGCCTCAAAACTAATGAACACTACATTTTTGCTGTCGCTGCTTACTCAAAAGATGGAAAAATCATTGGGAAAGAAATCGGAGAGACCACAAAGCCAATTCTAGTATTTCATGCACTTCCCCTTTTTACCACATGGTCCTACCTTTGTCAGGTAAAACTTCTCTCTCATCAGAATGTGGGTGACTTTTTTTAATATTATTGTTACAGATAAATGGTAACATGTTAGCACTTCACTTTATCCCTCTCTCTAATATGTCATTGCTATTCAAGTTATTTGGGATGATAAGGTTATAAGTGATAAGAGCAAAATTAGGCAATTTGGCCCATCAATACTCCGCTATTCAAACACGGCTGATCTATCTCTCCCCTAACCCAATTTTCCTGCCATCTGCCCGTAACCCATGATAGCCATACTAATCAAGAATTTTTCTATCTCTGCCTTCAAACTGTCCATTGGCCACCGCAGGGATGGAATTGTAAAATGGTCTGCCAATCTCTATCAATCATTTTGCACGATGTCAAAATATATTTGAATAAAATTATTGTCTGATCACAGAAATAGGTAATTTATTCCACCATGTCCATGTAAAACCATCAAGTAACCATCTATACGAATGCCATTTATTTGTACTCAGTCCATAGCCGTGTATGCCTTGCTGATTCAGGCGATCAATTAAATATTGTGAGAGTACTTGCCTTCCCCACTCAGTGTGTTCCAGATTCAAACATTCTCTGCATCCTCCTCCTATAAATCCTATTGCACATGGTTTTAGAACCAAATAACCCATTTCCATTCTATATTACTCCATGACTATATAACTCTTCAAAGGGGAAAGTCTTCATACCATGTATCTGATCTTTGTCCCTCATAATTATGTGTCTCTCAATATGGTAAACCTTTCCAACATTGCTCAATTTACACCAGAATGATAGAAGTATGCTGCAAACAATTAATTATGAGTATTTTTACGTTACTCATAAGAATATAATCATGCTATTTTGAGAGTTTTTGTTTTATCTCAACAGACATTAAGTTCTAACAGGCAATCATTTTATTTAGGCTGCATATCAATTGGGACATTATCCAGTGGCGAAGATTGCTTTCTCAGTGCTGTGGGATCACTTTGTCTCAGACGTATCTTCACCTAGACCAGATCCATGGTATACATCTAATAAAACTGAATGGTATATCATTCAGAAAAGGTACAACTTTGTGAATGCCTTTATTGCTTTTTTATTGTATCTCATTAAATTCAAGGTGTATCTTAGTGTCATTAGCTTAGTTAAGCATTATTTTGTTATCCCACCCAAAGCTGTAAGATTTTAAACCAAATAAATGCACCTACTTCTAAATATCAGTGTAAAAATTCTGATATCACTCCTTGCAATTCTTATCTAAATGATCTGTATTCCTTTATTACAATTTTTGATACTTATTTTTCTCATAGCAAGATTTTATGTTTACACGTTTTATTTTATAAACTTTTGTTGACCATTTCACCACATGGTTTCCAAAGATCTGTTCTCTGGAAATAAGTAAAATTAAATAGACAATGGCAGCTTGCCTAGTAAATTAACTATAGTCAAGTCAAAGTCAAGAGTATTTTAATGTCTTATGTCCTAGATAGGACAATGAAATTCTTGCTTGCTGCAGAACAACAGAATATGTAAACATAATACATAACGAGAGAAGAAAAAAAGTTCAGAATGTGTATACGCATACTCAATTTCAATAAATAACAAATATAGTACAATAATAATGATAGTCTGTTGCAGTTCAGAGCGTGTTTGTTGTCATGCTGAACAGTTGCTTTTCGAATTGGAGTATAGAGTAAAATTACCCAGATAGTAAATATTAAGACTACATTTCCTTATAGCGTGGTGCTATAGTAGCTAGTATTGCTGTCTCACAACCTCAGTAACCTAGGTATGATCCTGTCTTCGTGGACTTTACATGTTCGCCCCTTGACCACACATGGCTTTTCCCGATTTGCTTAAGTTTCCTCTGATATCCCCAAAGATGTGCAGGTTGGCCAGTTAATGGGCCTCTGGTGTGGGTGACTGATAGGTGGATTGAGAGGGAGTTAATGATCTTGTGTGAGAATAGCTTGCAGGGAAATAAATGGGGAAATTGAACTGATGGAATGCAGAGCGTCGATGGGTGAAGTAACCACTTTCTACATTCATCGTCATGGAGTTTTGCAGCCATAAAGCAAGCCTTGTGGCCAAACCTATCCAAGCAGACCAAGTTATCAAATGCTAATGGCCTCAACATTTTACCTAACTGTGGACCTCTCCAAATGTCTTTTAAACTTTGTAATTGTAGTTGACTCAACAGCTTCCACTGGCAGCTTGTTCCATATACTCACCACATTGTGTGTGAAAATATTCAGCCCCTCTTTCAATCATTCCCCTCTCACCTTCAACCTATGCCCTCGAGACTTGGACACTGAAAAACACTGGAAGCAGACAAAAATGCAGGAGAAACTCAGCGGGTGAGGCAGCATCTATGGAGCGAAGGAATAGGTGTCGTTTCGGGTCGAGACCCTTCTTCAAACTGATGTGGGGGTGGGTGCGGTGGGAAGAAGAAAGGAAGAGGCCGAGAGAGTGGGCAGAGGGAGAGCTAGGGAAGGGAAAGAGGGAGAAAGCAAGGACAACCTGAAATTGGAGAAGTCAATGTTCATACCGCTGGGGTGTAAACTACTCAACTGAAATATGAGTTGCTGCTCCTCCAATTTACGCTGGTCCTCACTCTGACCATGGAGGAGCCCAGGACAGAAAGGTCGGATTCGGAATGGGAGGGGGAGTTGAAGTACTGAGCCACCGGGAGATCAGGTTGGTTGTTGCGAACTGAGCGGAGGTGTTGGGCGAAGCGATCGCCAAGCCTACGCTTGACCTCACAGATGTAGAACAGCTGACACCTAGAGCAGCGGGTGTAATAGATGAGGTTGGAGGAGGTTCAGGTGAACCTCTGTCGCACCTGGAAAGACTGCTTGGATGGAGTCAAGGGGGAAGGTAAAGCGACAAGTGTAACATTTCCTGCGGTTGCAAGGGAAAGTACCAAGGGAGGAGGTGGTTTGGGTGGGAAGGGACGAATTGACCAGGGAGTTACGGAGGGAGCGGTCTCTGCGGAAAACCGAAAGGAGAGGAGATGGAAAGATGTGGCCAGTGGTATGATCCCGTTGGAGGTGGCGAAAATGTCGGAGGATTATCTGTTGTATGTGACTGCTGGTAGGGTGGAAGGTGAGGACAAGGGGGACCCTGCTCTTGTTACGAGTGGGGGGATGGGGAGTGATAGGAGAGCTATGGGGTATAGAAGAGACCCTGGTGAGAGCCTTACCTATAGTCGAGGAGGGGAACCCCTGTTCCCTAAAGAATGAGGACATTTCTGCTGCCCTAGGTTGGAACACCTCATCCTGCGGCGTAGATTGAGGAATTAGGAGCCTCCCTAGACGAGCCTCTAATCTATCCGTAGGGGATAGAGTCCTTACAGGAAGCAGGGTGTGAAGAAATGTAGTCCAGATAGCCATGGGAGTCGTGGTTTTGTAGTTGAAGTCGATCAGTATCTACACTGTGATCATTCACCATATCTATGCTCATCATGATTTTATTTTCCTCTTTAAGGTCCTCCTCTGTTCCAGGGAAAACATCCCAGCCTATCCAGCCTCTCCTTTTAACTCAAGCCCTCTAGTCCCAGGAACATCCTGGTGAATCTTTTCTGCACCCTTTCCAATAATTACATTCTTACCAGAGCAGTACCGGAAATGCACACTAAAGTATACACCTCAAATCCTCTACTCATTGCCCTGTGATGAAGTCGAAGGATTCCAAATGCTGCCTTCACCACCCCGTCTACGCCTGTGCCACTTTCCATGTACTATCCGTAGGTCTTTCCAAAGATCTTATAGCGGAGCAAGATAGGCTACTCCAGCTAAATGCAATGGGCTGACGTGTAGTACGCTATGGAGGGGATCCCAGGCATTTTTACCCGCCCATTTTAGTAACCTGAGCCTACCTGATCCGACCCGATTCGCAGTGTAATCAATGTTGCGGGGCAACAGTTTGTGTGGGTTAGATTCATAAATCTGTCGTTCAAACTTCTTGTCAAGAATAAAATTTAACTCTGGTAATTGTCTTTTTTAATGTTTTTTAAATCATTTATTTTTAAATGGCTCACAAGCTGTGTTTGAGTTGATTTTGTAGTAACCGGAACCGACCCGACTCGCAGGGTAATTGACATTGCGGGGGAACTTTTTGTGTGTGATATAGGGTTAGATTCATAATTCTGTTAGTTCATAATTCTGTTAATTCTTGTTAAAGAATAAAATGTTTATAAACACACATACATGAATGTGATATAAATGTATATAATCATATAACACACAATGATATTTCTTCTGATCCAATAATGAACTTTATTTCAGACTAGACAAGGGACATTAAATAAGAAACATTGTAAATAAGAAACATTGTAAACCTCCCCACATTGTAAACCTCCCGGCAACTTCACACACATTAGGCCTTATCCCCCCCGGCACTCACTCGCATGCCCCCACACTACAATGTATCCCCCGCTGCCCCGGGCCCCACACTCCCTCTCCCGCTGCCCCGGACCCCATCACTCCCTCTCCCGCTGCCCCAGACCCCACACTCCCTCTCCTCGCTGCCCCGGGCACCGCACTCCCTCTCCCGCTGCCCCGGGCCCCGCATTAACCATATAACCATATAACAATTACAGCACGGAAAAAGGCCATCTCGGCCCTACAAGTCCATGCCGAACAAATTTATTTATTTATTTATTTATTTTCCCCTTAGTCCCACCTGCCTGCACTCGTACCATAACCCTCCATTCCCTTCTCATCCATATGCCTATCCAATTTATTTTTAAATGACACCAATGAACCTGCCTCCACCACTTCCACTGGGAGCTCATTCCACACCGCCACCACTCTCTGCGTAAAGAAGTTCCCCCTCATATTACCCATAAACTTCTGTCCCTTAATTCTGAAGTCATGTCGTCTTGTTTGAATCTTCCCTATTCTCAAAGGGAAAAGCTTGTCCACATCAACTCTGTCTATCCCTCTCATCAATTTAAAGACCTCTATCAGGTCCCCCCTTAACCTTCTGCGCTCCAGAGAATAAAATTCAACCTATCTCTGTAACTTAGTTGTTGAAACCCAGGCAACATTCTAGTAAATCTCCTCTGTACTCTCTCTATTTTGTTGACATCCTTCCTCTCCCCTGGCCGCGCACTCCCTCTCCCGCTGCGAATCCAATCTTTGGCCGGAAGCAAGATGGCTGAGCAAGAACGCGGAACAAGATGGCGGGGGCTGGTTGCTAAAATGAGTCATAAAATCACCCATGAATCCGCCCATGAGCGTACTACACTTTTGCGTGAGAGTAACCCATCTTGCTTCGCTATAGGATCTTTGGGACTTTCTATTTGACAACATTCTCCAGGGAACAATTTGCCTGTATGCTAATGTTGGACAACACTCTCCAGTCTGACCACTTAATGTGCAAGTCCTGTCCAACTGCAACCCAATGCACCTGTCCAATTTAAATTCCTTGTTCCACTTCCCCAGTTGAACACGATCCTGTCGTAATCTTAGTCAACCTTCTTCACTATCCTCAATATTGCCAATTTTTTGGTATAATCTGTAAATTTACCAACCAGTTCAGTTCCAGTTAGGTTTATTGTCACGTGTACCAAGGTATAGTGAAAAGCTTATGTTGCATGATATCCAGTCAGCAGAAAGACAATACATGATTACAATCGTGCCTTTTGCAGAGCCTTATGATAGTATGAATCAGTTGCCTGATACATGATATGGGAATAACGTTTAGTGCATGATAAAGCCAACAAAGTCCGATCAAGCCCTTAAGAATAGGCCGCGCATCACCAATGAGGTAGATAGTAGTTCAGCACTGCTCTTTAGTTATGATAGTATCAATCAGTTGCCTGATAGCAGCTGGGAAGAAAGTCCCTGATACTGGAGGTGTGCATTTTCACACTTCTATACATTTTACCTGATGGGACAGGGGATAAGAGTGAGTGGCCAGGGTACGACTCGTCCTTCATTATGCTGCTATCTCTTTTGGCCGAAGGGCCTGTATCCCCACTGTGTCTCTAAGGTTTCAGGACTCTATTGAAGCAGACATGAGGGAGCTACTACTGCTCCTACTACCTGCATGTTCATTTGTATTGCAAATTTGTTGACGTTTCTCACAGTAACGTCTAGAGGTCCTTCTACAGAAGAGATCCTTCTACAGTTGTCCAGGGCCCTGGTGAGACCGCACCTGGAGTATTGTGTGCAGTTTTGGTCTCCAAATTTGAGGAAAGACATTCTTGCTATTGAGGGAATGCAGAGTACGTTCATGAGGTTTATTCCTGGGATGGCGGGGCTGTCATATGTTGAAAGAATGAAGTGACTGGGCTTGTATACACTGGAATTTAGAAGGATGAGAGGAAACCTTATTGAAACATATAATTATTAGGGGATTGGACATGCTAGAGGCAGGAAACATGCCCCAGATGTTGGGGGAATCCAGAAGAATGGAGATGAGGAAAAACTTTTTCACCCAGACAGTTGTGCATCTGTGGAATGCTCTGCCTCAGAGGCAGTGGAGGCCAATTCTCCGGATGCGTTCAAGAGAGAGTTAGATAGAGCTCTTAAAGATAGCGGAGTCAGGAGATATGGGGATGGCAGGAACTGGGTAGTGATTGTGGATGATCAGCCATGATTACAGTGAATGGCTCGAAGGGCCGGATGGCCTACTCCTGGCACCTATTGTCTATTATCTATTGTCTAAACATTATTTTGGATGAAAATGTGGAAATTCTTAATTGCTTGCTATCACAATAACCATGCCTGTGTTTGTTGGTTTATAGATTAGACAATGTTGCTGTATCTCTGGCATCCCCCATTCTTCTCCGAGGCTTTCTGTGCAATATCTTCATTGATTCTGATATTAATTGCAAGGAAGATGCAGCTTTCTGTGACTCAGTCTGCGATAATGGACCACTCTACAAAGGACAAGTATGTTCTAAAGTAAAATTGAGGACAGTATCGATTGTACATTATGTATGTGTGTTATAGGTGCAAAACTCGAAATATGAAATAATATTTTATTGCTAATTTAGTTTCAGTTAAGTAATATTGACTGGCTGATTTTCTTTAGATGAGGAAAATTAGAATAGTTGTGAAGGGAATGGTGTTGATGATGTCCACCAGTTTGATATTGATCTTACAGAGCTTTATGTATTACATTGTATATTGTAGCTTGATTAGATCAAAAACAATATTTGTACCAAAGACACAATGATATTTAATTTTAGTTTTTATAGGTATGTTACAAAACCTACCTGAATCGTCATTGGGAATCTGCCCAAAGCCATGTCCGCGATTTTGGCGCTGTTTGGAGGGGGCGGGTTTAAAACGCGATTTTTACTAGGCTGTTCTAATCGCAGATGTTCAGCCTAGTAAATCATTAACGAAAAATCGCTGCAAGACCCGGTCGCAAAAGGTATTATTAGTTTTATAGGCCTCGAAGAATAGTTATAATAATTTTAAAATCACTCTCTCACTTCGCAACCTCTCGCAGCCCCAGGGTTTTATAAAGCAAACAATTAAAGGTATGTACCTTATTTTTACATTAAATGGGGTGTGTATATAACCCTGTTTATAAAGTTTTCTATAGCGAGTAGCTCATTTTGGGCTTTTTATATCCCGCAGTATTTTTCTCGGCATTTGAGGGCACTAATCCAGCGCGATTGAACGTTCTAAACCATGCGTTTCACAGGAACCCACTAGAAAGCCGATTTAAATGGGCATTTATTTACAGCAATTGAACACTAAATTCCTTCCATTTGGCCTATAAATTAATGTAAATTAGATCTAAAAATCATGTTTTTTTGTGAATTATTTGTGAATAATCTTTGGACAGTTAGGCTATTTAATAAATGGATAGATGTTTATATCTAGTAATTGAATTTTGATTAACATGATTTTCCTTTTTTAGTATTTACTAATTTGTTTTATAGCGTTTAAAGGATTAGACAATCTTACCTTTTTTTCTAAAAATTGAAAAATTGAGGAAAAACACGTGTCCAGAGTTGCTTATTGGTTGCAGTCTGAGGAGTATGATGATGCTACTGATATGATATGCCAATGTACCAGCTAGCAGCTTTCTTCTCCATAAAGACTTGGTCTTTTGCTAGAAATTGGAATTTATTTACCCATCCATAACTGACTTACAGCATATGATTCAATAATATTAAAGTTCTGATCTTGAGAATATCACATTTTTGAATTTTCAAGGCATCTGGTTGTTTATTTACCATTTCTGGTCACACGTCAATTATGTAATTAGCTACAATTAGGTAATTTGCTGCTAATTATATGCTTTAATTTCATGTCATCCAAGTAAGATTGTTTTATATTTTTTCAGAATGCTTCAATCTATGATAGGTGAAAATTTCATTCAGTTCTCTTAATTCTTAAGAAAGTTACGGGCTTTTGACTATCCAAGATCACAGCTTTTTTGTAATGTCCATTGAAAATCAATAGGGAACAAGATGCTAATTTCCGAGTATGAAAATAGCCATAACTTTTTTAATACTTGAGATATGAAAGTGAATTTGGTGTCAAATTAAACTTGGTGTTATGCTTTATCTGATGGGATAAATTGCAGACTTGATTTTTAAAATCTCAAAATTTTGTAACATTGCTAGTTTTTAGTTTTAGAGATGCAGCTTGAAAGCAGGTCTTTGGCCTACTGAGTCCACACCACCTGTTCATACTACAGGTGCACAACCTTTTATCCGCAGTTCCGGAAACCGAAAAGCTCCGAAAACCGGACATTTTTTACAGGATGTCGTCTGCACACCAAAGCTCATGTTTGGCGCCAAACTTGACCCGAAACGACCCACGGTCAACCCACGCCTGTACTACTGTAGCGGCTGCCTCCTCCCCGGAGACCGGGAAGACACTTAAACATCTGTAAGCCATTGCTTAAATGTTAGTCAGTTAGTTTGGAGGGCTTTTATGTGAAGGGGGGGGGGGGTGAAGGGGGAAACTTTAATTCTTAGTCCCCAGCCTGGTCGGAGAGGCGGGGAGCGGGCAATGCCTTATCGGGTCGCCGTGCAGTAAGCTCCGGAGCGCTGTGGCTGCCGACTCCCAACATCGCAGAGCTGGGGCTGCGGGCGTCCGGCCGCGGGCGGCGTCGGTTGTAGCTCTGACCCCGGCAACTCTACCCCTGGCTGTGCGGCGCTCCAAATCCAGCGCCGCCCGCGGCTGGACGCCCGCAGCCCCAGCTCCGCGATGTTGGGAGTCGGCGGCCACAGCGCTCCAGAGCTTACCACACGGCAACCCGGTAAGGCATTGCCAGCTCCCCGCTGGTATCCCAGCGCTGTGGCCGCCAACTCCCATCATCGCGGAGCTGGTGCTGCGGGCGTCCGGCCGTGGGCCGCGCTGGATTTGGAGCGCTGCGCAGCCAGGGGTAGAGTTCGCCGGGGTCGGAGCTACAACTGGCGCAGCCTGCGGCCAGACGCCCGCAGCCCCAGCTCCACGATGTTGGGAGTCGGCGGCCACAGCGCTCCGGAGCTTACTGCACGGCGACGGTAAGGCATTGCCCTCTCCCCGCCTCTCTGACCAGGTAGGGGACTAAGAATTAAAGTTTCCCCCTTCACCCCCCCACCACATAAAATCCTTCCAAACTAACTGACTAACATTTAAGCAATGATTTACAATGATTCCCCGGTCTCCGGGGAGGAGGCAGCCGCTCCAGACCTTTCAAGCTACCTACCTAATCTACGCTAAAAATCTTCCATTCCGAAATCCATTCCGAAATCCGAAAAATTCCGTAATCCGAGAAGTGTCTGGTCCCAAGGCTTTCGGATAAAAGGTTGTGTACCTGTAGTTCCATGTCATTCCACTTTCTCATCCACTCCCTAGATACTCAGAGCAATTTACAGAGGCCAGTTAATTTACAAACCAGTACATCTTTGAGATGTGGGAGGAATCTGGAAGGCCCGGAAGAAACAAACACTGTCACAGGGAAACCATGCAAACTTCACACAGACAGCACCCGAGGTCAGGATTGAACCTGGGTCTCTTGCACTCTGAGGCAGTGGCTATATCACCTGTGCCACTATGCCGCCCAGTAAATGGTAATCTAAAAATCTCAAGTTCTCAAAACTGTGCTGTGCACATTCCATTGGAACTGGCACAGAATTCTGTGGTGTGAATGAAAGGTAATTTGCTGCTCAGCAGTTTTTGATTTTCAATGTTCACATGCACAAATATGGTTTTTGCTTCTCAAAAATCTGCAGTTTAAAAAAAAAAGTGTATGCATGAAAATCTCATTTGCTGTTTGCTGCACTGTGTAATAAGTAGCCAGGATTTTGTCATAAATGCCACGTGCCTTTTCATGCCTCTTTTGATGATTTCTGCCTTTTGCAAGATTAATGCCTTTTTCCTGATCGAGTGCCTAAATCAGCCTTTTTTGTCGTTTTGCTAAAAAGGTTGTGCTATTTTCTCTAGTTGTACCATGATTACAATGACGTTTTCTATGTTAACACCTTAATATTAATTCGATTAGATAGATTAGATTAGATCCTTTATTTCCTATGTTAACATAGTATAATTTACAAGAAAATTTCCACCACTGGGGCAAAATTGGGGGCTATACTGTTGGTTGTTCATTTGTTCGTGCCCCTGCCCGTTGGTTCAGCCTTCTCTAAGATCTATTTAAGAAAGAACTGCAGATGCTGGAAAAATCAAAGGTAGACAAAAAATGCTGGAGAAACTCAGCGGGTGAGGCAACATCAATGGAGAGAAAGGATAGGCAACGTTTCGGGTCGAGACCCTTCTCCAGACTGATGTGGGGCAGGCGGGAAAAAGAAAGGAAGAGGCGGAGACAGTAGGACAAGAAGGAGAGCTGGGAAGGGTGAGGGGGAGGAGGGAGAACATAAGGGCTATCTAAGATTAAAGAAGTGTTCAAGAAGGAACACTTCCAGATTAAATGATTAAAGAAGTCTGTGTTGATACCGCTGGGACTACACAAGCAAAATACCCAAGCTTGTCTCCTCACTACATTTACGACTGGCTCCAGTCGCAAATCTGAGTTTTCGAGTGATCTGTGCAAGGCATTCATTGATGCTGCAATTCCACTGTGGAAATTGGAAAACAAATCTCTCAGAGGTTTATTTAGAGAATATATACCAAGCGAGTCATCATTACGGAAAAATTATGTTGACAGCAACTTCAACATTGTTGTGCAGAAAATTAGCGATGAAGTTGCATGCAGCAAAATATGGATCTCAATAGACGAGACAACCGATGCTGTAGGGAGATATGTTGCCCAATGTGGTCATTGGTACACTTGAGGCAGGTCAACCATCAAAGGAGTATTTGTTGACAGCGGAAGTATTGGAGAAGTCAAACAGCTCATTTATTGCTCACATGTATACATCTTCACTTGCTGTTATTTGGCCAGAAGGTATAAAACACGAGAATGTTCTTCTGTTTGTGACTGATGCAGATCCGTTCATGAAAAAAGCTGCTCATGCTCTTAAAGTTTTATTCCCCAAAATGTTGCATTTGACATGCTTAGCTCAAGGACTTCATAGAATTGTCAAGCCATACGTAGCTTGCTTCCAATGACAAGAAAATCTTCCTCCAAGCACCGTCACATGTGCAGTTGCTCAAGGATATGGCACCCAAGAATCTGCTACCTCCTCAGCCCGTTTGGCCCTCCACCACGATCTTGTGTTTATTGCTTCCAATTTTTCAAATTTCCCACAAGCTATCATTTCCCTTGAGAAATGTGACGAAACACTAGTTAATAACTTGCAGGATTTTCAACAAATATCCGTAAAATTCCTGGCGATGTAGGTAAAGACCTACAAGGAAAATATGAGAGAGTAATTTTAGCAAACAAAGATCTTGAAGAAATACAAAATCTACCTAAAGTTCTCAAAGGTAGTTGTAATGCACAAGATATCGACATGAATATAGTCGGTAGCTTGTTTCGGGTATGCACCTGTGACCTCAGCTGAGGTAGAAAGACGTTTTTCACAACTGAAGCATATTCTGCCTGACAGACGGCATAGTTTAACACCAGATAATTTGAAAAAAATGCTAGTAATTATGTGCAACCAGGCAACTTTGGACATTTAATGGAGAATACATTTATATTAGCATTTTTACCCATATTTTGCTAGTGGAAATACATGCGTTTTAATGCCTTTTTGTCAATAAATGCCTTTGTCGTGCCTTTTTTGTAATTTTATTATGCCTTTTTGCCTGCCTATTTCAGAGTTTTTTAGCACCTAAACATCCTGGCTCTAGTAATGAGTGCATACTGATAACTTTGCAATCCTTATCCCACAAAATCCATTCCTCCTTTCGTACGATCAGAATATATAATTATAGTGGGAGAGTTGCTGCCTTAGAGCACCAGAAACCCAGGTTCCATCCTGACTACAGGTGCTGTCTGTGTGGAGTTTGTGCATTCTCCTCGTGACCTGCATGGGTTGTCTGTGGGTGCTCCGGTCTCCTCCCACACTCCAAAGATGTACAGATTTGTAGGTTAATTGGCTAGGTATAATTATAAATGGTCCCGAGTGTGAGTAGGATAGTGTTAGTGTGCGGGGATTGTTGGTCGGTGCGGGCTCAGTGGGCTGAAGGGCCCATTTCTGCGCCTTATCTGTAAACTAAACTAAAAAAATTAAGCAAACCAGGTGAAATCATTAATTTTATCTGTAGTAGAATTTGTCATAGTATATTTATTTGAAGCACATTTGTGTTCAATGTCCAATGCTGCATTAATTAATACACTTTTTTTAATACACAGCTCAGTAGACTGGCTAAGTGTGCAAAGGTGATGGTGGCTATTGATCTTGCTAGCTGGCTCAATGACAGCAATCAAGCACTGCAAGCAGTTGCCCAGTGCTATGGACTTCTGGCACCCATGATCTTTCACAGGATTCCTTCAGCTCCAGTTGTGCAGGTCAGAATGCATGAGAACAACGGCAGAGCCTGTTTCTTTGTTAGTTACCTGATCTACAAATTACGTGGCTATAAAAAGACAGTAGAAGTGATAATAATATAGGGTCAGGGCTTTTACCGAAATCTGTAACGTTCCACACTTCATAGGGAGGGTTTGGTGGAAGCTGCTGATTGGTGGAAGCAGACTAGAGGAAGCAGCTGATTGGGTGCAACCTCAGGTTAGCATTTCTGCTTTCTGGCTAAAGGTACAGTGTTTTAGTAAAGGTACAGTGAGCTAAGGGTACAGTGGGCTAAAGGTACAGTGCTTTAGTAAAGGTACAGTGAGCCAAGGGTACAGTGGGCTAATAAAG
Source organism: Leucoraja erinaceus (assembly GCF_028641065.1). NCBI lineage: Eukaryota > Metazoa > Chordata > Chondrichthyes > Rajiformes > Rajidae > Leucoraja > Leucoraja erinaceus. Next base: position 291,158 of record NC_073398.1, read on the forward strand.
GTACAGTGCTTTAGTAAAGGTACAGTGAGCTAAGGGTACAGTGCTTTAGTAAAGGTACAGTGCTTTTTGTTTATATAATAAAGGTACAGTTTAAAGGTCAAGAGGGAGCAGCTGTTGTGAGTCAGATACCTGCTGATTTCTCCCAGCAGTTTCTATTGTATTATACTGGTATCAGATCCAGGGTAAGGCGGGAGAATGACAGTCAGAGCAGTATACTGTTCTGGATGTCAGATGTGGGAGGTCATGGTGTCGGATGGCCCTCCAGACTTCCACATCTGCACCAGGTGCATCGAGATGGGGCTCCTAAGGGACCGTATTAGGATCCTGGAGCAGCAGTTCGATGACCTCTGTCTGGTCAGGGAGAGTGAGGAGGTCATAGAGAGGAGTTATAGGGAGGTGGTCACTCCAAAACCATGGGAGAGAGACATGTGGATCACGTTAAGGAAGGGCAAGGGGCAGAGGCAGGGACGAGTGAGTACTCCAATGTCGGTACACCTTGCAAATAAGTACTCCTGTTTGAGTACGGATGGGGGTGACAGCCTACCCGGGGGTAGTGACAGCGGACGGGCCTCCAGCACAGAGACCGGTCCTGTTGCTCCGAAAGGTAGGGACAAAAAGAAGAGGGCAATAGAAATTGGGGACTCTATTGTTAGGGGGTCGGATAGGCGATTCTGTGGACGCAGTCGGGAGACCAGGATGGTGGTCTGCCTCCCTGGTGCCAAGGTCTCGGACGTGTCTCAACGCATCCAAGATATCCAGAAATCAGAGGGAGAGGAGCCTGAGGTCGTGGTACATATAGGTACCAATGACATAGGTAAAAAAAGGGAAGAGGTTCTGAAGGGAGGATTTAGGGAGTTGGGAGGAGAGTTAAGGAAAAGGACCAAAAAGGTAACAATCTCAGGATTACTGCCTGTGCCACGCGACAGTGAGAGTAGGAATGGAGCGAGGTGGAGGATAAATGCGTGGCTGAAAGACTGGTGCAGAGGGCAGGGTTTCAAGTTTCTGGATCATTGGGACTTCTTTTGGGGAAGGTGGGACCTGTACAGAAAGGATGGGTTGCACTTGAACCCGAGGGAGACCAATATCCTGGCGGGGAAATTTGCAAAGGCTACTGGTGAGACTTTAAACTAGAATGGTTGGGGCGAGGGACTCAAATAGAGAAAGGTAGTAGACAGAATGGGAGGCAGGAAGCAGAAAAGGGAAGCACTCGGACACAAGAGGAGAAAGAAGAAAAAGGAAATAAACAGAGAATAAGAGGCGGGGGGTTTCTTAAATGTGCATATTTTAATGCTAGGAGCATTGTAAGAAAGGTGGATGAGCTTAGAGTATGGTTAGACACCTGGAAGTATGATGTTGTGGCGATCAGTGAAACGTGGTTGCAGGAGGGCTGTGATTGGAAACTAAATATTCCAGGATTTCGTAGCTTCAGTTGTGATAGAATTGGAGGGGCAAGAGGTGGAGGTGTTGCATTGCTAGTCAGGGAAGATATTACAGCAGTGCTATGGCAGGATAGATGGAGGACTCATCTAGGGAGGCTATTTGGGTCGAACTGAGAAGTGGGAAAGGTGTATCAACGCTTATAGGGGATTTATAGACCGCCCAGTGGGGATCGAGAATTTGAAGAGCAAATATGTAAGGAGATAGCAGATATTAGTAGTAAGCACAAGGTAGTGATTGTGGGAGATTTCAACTTTCCACACATAGACTGGGATACACATTCTGTAAATGGGCTGGATGGTTTGGAGTTTGTAAAATGTGTGCAGGATAGTTTTTTGCAGCAATACATAGAGGTACCTACTAGAGAAGGGGCAGTGCTGGACCTCCTGTTAGGAAATGAGACGGGTCAGGTGGCAGAGGTATGCGTTGGGGAGCACTTCGGGTCCAGTGATCACAATACCATTAGTTTCAATATAATTATGGAGAGGGTCAGTACTGGAACTAGGGTTGAGATTTTTGATTGGATAAAGGCTAACTTTGATGAGATGCGAGATGATTTAAAAGGAGTGAACTGGGACATTTTGTTTTATGGGAAGGATGTAGAAGAGAAATGGAGGACATTTAAAGGGGAAATTTTAAGAATACAGAATATTTATGTTCCTGTTCGGTTGATAGGAAACAGTAAAAATTGGAAAGAGCCCTGGTTTTCAAGAGAAATTAGACATCTTGTTCGGAAAAAGAGGGAGATCTATAATAATTATAGGCAGCATGAAGTAAATGAGGTGCTTGAGGAGTATAAGGAATGTAAAATGAATCTTAAGAAAGAAATTAGAAAAGCTGAAAGAAGACGTGAGGTTGCTTTGGCAAGTAAGGTGAAAGTAAATCCAAAGGGTTTCTACAGCTATATTTATAGCAAAAGGATAACGAGAGATAAAATTGGTCCATTGGAGAGACAGAGTGGACAGCTATCTGCAGAGCCAAAAGAGATGGGGGAGATATTGAACAATTTCTTTTCTTCGGTATTCGCCAAGGAGAAGGATATTGAATGATGTGAGGTAAGGGAAACTAGTAGAGTAGCTATGGATACTATGAGTTTCAAAGTAAAAGAAGTATTGACATTTTTGAAAAATATAAAAGTGGATGTCTCCAGGTCCTGACAGGATATTCCCTAGGACATAGAGGGAAGTTAGTGTAGAAATCGCCGGGGCTATGACAGAAATATTTCAAATGTCATTAGAAACGGGAATATGCGAGGATTGGCGTACTGCGCATGTTGTTCCATTGTTTAAAAAGGGTTCTAAGAGTAAACCTAGCAATTATAGACCTGTTACTTTGACTTCAGTGGTGGGCAAATTAATGGAAAAGATACTTAGAGATAATATATATAAGCATCTGGATAAACAGGGTCTGATTAGGAACAGTCAACATGGATTTGTGCCCGGAAGGTCATGTTTGACTAATCTTCTTGAGTTTTTTGTAGAGGTTACTAGGGAAATTGACGAGGGTAAAGCAGTGGATGTCGTCTCTATGGACTTCAGTAAGGCCTTTGACAAGGTTCCTCATGGAAGGTTGGTTAAGAAGGTTCAACTGTTGGGTATAAATGCAGGAGTAGCAAGATGGATTCAACAGTGGCTGAATGGGAGACGCCAGAGGGTAATGGTGGATGGCTGTTTGTCGGGTTGGAGGCCAGTGACTAGAGGTACCTCAGGGATCTGTGTTGGGTCCGTTGTTGTTTATCATGTACATCAGTGATCTGGATGAAGGTGTGGTAAATTGGATTAGTAAGTATGCAGATGATACCAAGATAATTGTGTTGTGGATAATGAAGAGGATTTCCAAAGTCTACAGAGTGATTTAGGCCATTTGGAAGAATGGGCTGAAGGATGGCAGATGGAGTTTAATGGTGATAAATGTGAGGTGCTACAACTTGGCAGGACAAATCAAAATACATGGTAAATGGTAGGGAATTGAAGAATGTAGTTGAACAGAGGGATCTGGGAATAACCGTGCATAGTTCCTTGAAGGAAGAATCTCATATAGATAGGGTGGTAAAGAAAGCTTTTGGTATGCTAGCCTTTATAAATCAGAGCATTGAGTATAGAAGCTGGGATGTAATGTTAAAATTGTACAAGACATTGGTGAGACCAAATCTGGAGTATGGTGTACAATTTTGGTCGCCCAATTATAGGAAGGATGTCAACAAAATAAAGAGAGTACAGAGGAGATTTACTAGAATGTTGCCTGGGTTTCAACAACTAAGTTACAGAGATAGATTGAATAAGTTAGGTCTTTATTCTCTGGAGCGCAGAAGGTTAAGGGGGGACTTGATAGAGGTCTTTAAAGTGATGAGAGGGATAGACAGAGTTGATGTGGACAAGCTTTTCCCTTTGAGAATAGGGAAGATTCAAACAAGAGGACATGACTTCAGAATTAAGGGACAGAAGTTTAGGGGTAACATGAGGGGGAACTTCTTTACTCCGAGAGTAGTAGCGGTGTGGAATGAGCTTCCAGTGGAAGTGGTGGAGGCAGGTTCGTTGGTATCATTTAAAAATAAATTGGATAGGCATATGGATGAGAAGGGAATGGAGGGTTATGGTATGAGTGCAGGCAGGTGGGACTAAGGGAAAATAATTGTTCGGCACGGACTTGTAGGGCCGAGATGGCCTGTTTCCGTGCTGTAATTGTTATATGTTATATGTTATACCGTACAGAAACAGGACATTTTTCACATTGAGTCTCTGCTGCTGTTCGTCATCTGGAAGAATCTTCACCACCACTTTCTACTAGTCTAATTTATATTTCCTTCTCGTCGCTGTGTTTGCCTAGCTTTTGGTTAAAGGGTAAAATGGTCTTTGGCATAACTATATCTTGTATATCATCTGTATTTCTGATGAGTTATTAATGATTATCAGATATGTATTATATTTATATTAACATATTTATTTTATATAATATATATATATATTTATATTTAATTATGAATAGATATTTATGTATAACATTGTGTGGATTCTGCTCACTCCCACAAATGGAATCATCTTTTTTTTGTAGCTTTTCAACTCATAAATAATTTTACAGGCGTATCAATGTGCCTCTTGGTTTTCTCTTTTAAGGCAATGTGCTGTTCAGTGTTTCCCTCATGATAGTCCTCAAACATATTTTAGTACTTTCTTCAGTACTTTCATACCTTTGTCATACCTTTGAGGCGAGTGGAACTGGTATGTTCCAGTCAAACATGGCCTCAAGGAATGAAAGAGCAGAGACGTTTCTGTCTATTGGCACAACTTTAGTAAACATGTTGTTGTGGGTAATCTGCAATAAAACCAGAGAATGCTGGGGACACTCAGCCTCTGTGGAAGGACAAACAAAGTTTCCTAGTGGATAACTGTTTTTCACAGCAGAGAGTGTTGTTATTTCCACATCCCCAGAGATCCCACTGCTACCCCCATAAGATTCATAAGTAAGACCTATTATTTCAGCCTGCTCTTGCTTCTCCAAGCTTATATATACTGGTCTTGACTCTATTCAGACTCCTAGCTGCATCTTCTATCCATGCTGCCTCACTCATCCCTCACATCACCTCTCCCCTCTCCTCTCCCTCCCCCCTCGCTCTTTCCGTTCCCCTCCCTCTCCCTCCCCTCTCCCCTCCCCTCTCTCCTCCCCTCAGCCCTCCCCTCAGCCCTCCCCTCTGCCCTCCACTATCCCCTCCCCTCAACTCCTCCCCCCCTCCCCCTCTCCCCTCCCTCCCCTCTCCCCTCCCCTCTACCCCTCCCTTCCCCTCTCTCCTCTCCTCTCCCCCCTCTTATTCCCTCTCCTCCTCTCTCTCCTCTCTCTCCTCTCCCCCCCCTCCTCTGATCCCCCTCATCCCTCTCATCCCCCCTCTCCCCTTGTCCCCCTCTCACCTCCCCCTCCCTTTTCCCTCCTCTGCCCCTCCTCATTCCCCCTCTGCTCTCTCCCTCCCCCTCCTCCCCCTTGCCACTCCTCTCCTCCCGCTCCTCCGTTTCCCCTCTTACCCTCTCCTGCACCCCTCTCCTCCTCTCTTTCCCCCTCCCCTCTCTCATCCTCCCCTCTACCCTCCCTCCCTCTTTTTTCCCCTCTCTACCCCTCCTCTCCCCTTCCTCTTTCCTCCCCCTCCCCCTCTCCTCTCCTCCTCTTCCCATCTCCCCATCCCCTCCTCCTCTCTCCCATCTCCACTGCCCCCCTCCAACTCCCCTCACTGCCCCCCCTTCCCTCTCCTCAACCCCCTCCCTCTCTGCCCTCCCCTTCCCCACCTCCCCCTTCTCTCTCTCCCCTCTCCTCTCCTCTCCCTCTCCCCTCTCCCCGCGCTCTCCACCCCCACCTCTATCTCCCCCCCCCCCCATAAGTCCCCCTCCCCCTCTCTCTCCCCCCCCCCCCATCCTTCCTCCTCTCCCCCTCCCCACCTCCTCCTCTCCCCTCCTCTCCCCTCTCTCTCCCTCTCCCCTTCCTCTCCTCTTCCCCTCCCCTCGCCCTACCCACCTCTCTCCTTCCCCTTCCTCTTCCCTCTCTTCTCCCCCTCTCCCACCCCTTCTTTACCCACAACCCTATTCCTTTCCACCTCTAATCCTCTCCTCTACCTCTTCCCCCTCCTCTCCCCATCTCCCCCACCCTCCCTCCCTCCCTCTCTCTCCCCCCTCCCTCTCTCCCTCCCTCCCTCTCTCACCCCTCCATCTCTCTAACCTCCATCTTTCTCTCCCCCCTCCCCCTCCCCTCTCTCTCATCCCTCCTCTCTCTCCCCTATCCCTCTCTCCCCTTTCCCCCTCCCTCTCCCTATCACCCCTCTATATCTCCCTCCCCTCTCCCCCTCCCCCTCTCCCCCCTCTCCCCCTCTCCCCTCTCCCTCCTCCTCTCCTCTCCCCTCTCCTCCTCTCCCCTCTCCTCCCCTCTCCCTCTCTCCCCCTCTCCCCTCTCCCCCTCTCCCCTCTCCTCCTCTCCTCCTCTCCTCCTCCTCCTCCCCTTCCCCCCCCTCTCCCCGTCTCCCCCTCTCCCCCCTCTCCCCCTCTCCCCCTCTCCCCTCCCCTCTTCCCCACCCCTCCCCCTCCCCCTTCCCCTCTCTCCTCTCTCCCCCTCTCCCCCTCTCCCCCTCTCTTCCCCCCTTCTCCTCCCCCCCTCTTCCCTCCCCCTCTCCCCCTCTCCCTCCCCCTCTTCTCCTCTTCCCCTCTCTCCCCTCTTCCCCTCCCCCTTCCCCTCTCCCCCTCTCCCCTCTCCCCCCCCCTCTCCCCCTCTCCCCCTCTCCCCCTCTCCCCTCTCCCCCTCTCCTCCCTTCCCCCCCCCTCCCTCTCCGGCTCCCTCTCCCTCCTGTGTCTTGACTGCATACGAGTCACAACATATGTGTCTCTCCCCTCTCTCCCTCTCCCCTCTCTCTCCCCTCCCCCCCTCCCTCTCTCCCCCTCCTCCTCCCCCCCCTCGCCTCTCTCCCTCTCCCCTCTCTCCCTCCCCAGTGTCTCCTCTATCACCATTCTACAATGTACTCTTGATTTACTCAGACTAAGTCATGTATAGTTCCTGTGGTTGATAGAATTCCCCAGCAATGCTACAAAATGGAATGACCACATTTAATAATTGTCTGACAGATTCTCATCAAATGCCTCTGTGTCCTGCAAGAGGTTGCTGTTCTCAAGCAGAAAAAAACATCTGCAGTCACTGAAAGTGTGCAACATATGATTGGTTGCATCACGTATTACTTGGCAAAGGTACAGTATTTATATTTTACCATAAGTTCAGTCATAGTGTCTTATAGTGTGGAAATAGGCTCTTCGGCCCAACTTGCTCACACCAGTCAACATTTTCCAGCTACACTAGTCCCACCTACTTGCCTTGGGCCCATGTCCCTCTAAACCTGTCATATCAATATATACCTGTCTAAATGTTTCTAAAATGTTGAGATATTACCTGCCTCACCTCCCTCCTCTGGCAGCTTATTCTATACACCCACCATCCTTTGCGTGAAAAGGTTATACTTCACGTTCCTATAAAATCTTTTGCCCCCTAACCTTAAACCTGTGCCCACTCTGAGCATGAGATTGTGTGTGTCTACCTGATCTATTCATGAATTTGTAGACTTCTATAAGATCACTCTTCATCCTCCCACGCTCCAAGGAATAGAATCCTAGCCTGCTCAACCTCTCCCTCTAGCCATGCCCTCTAATCCTGCCAACATCCTCGTAAATTATCTCTGCACCCTCTCCAGCTTGACTACACCTTTCCTATAACATGGTGCCCAGAACTGAACACAATACTCTAAATGTGGCCTCACCAATGTCTTGTACAACTGCAACATGACCTCCCAACTTCCTTTTGTCTACAATGCAAAACCTCACATTTCTTTGTAATCAATTCCATCAACCATTCCTCAACCAAACTGCCCTATCAATTAAGATGCTGCTGCAATTAATGACAACCTGTATTCTGCTTTAATAGTTATTTTGCATTGATGGTCACTATGCTCATCAGACGTAATGACAGGAATGGAGAAGGGCACCTAGTCGCTTGCTTCTCCCCTTCATTTAAGTCACTCACATCCTCTATTACATTCTTCATGTATTGGCATATTGGGACTTAAAGTATATAGATATTGTGATACAGGTAAAATACATAGGGAAAGAGCTAGGGGTGAATGAGAATAATATGGGGAAATTAGAGATTGGTCATTTTGTCAAAAGAAAAGATAAGAAGAAGCATTTTATCTGTACGATGATAGATAGTGAAGTTCTGAGCTACAGGGAATATCCTGGTGCAAGATTCCCAACAAGCAAACATACAGGTAGAACATAATTAAGAAAGCTAACAGAACATTCTTATATAACTTGGGGGAAATTGAATGCAAAGAAAGGAAGTTATGCTTCTGTAAAATAGGGCATTGGCAAGTTCCCCTCTTGTCATTGAGTCATACAACGTGGAATCAGGCCCTCCACACCAACCAATATGTCCCATCTACAATAGTTCCACCTGCCTGTGTTTTCCCTATATTTCCTATCCATGTCTTTTAAACGTTGTGATAATACCTGCCTCAACTACCTCTTCTAGCAACTACCTTCTCATTCTATATACCCACCCACCTTTGTGTGAAAAAATCTATATCTCAGATTCCTATTAAATCATCCCCTCCTCATCTTAAACCTACGTCCTCAGGTTCTTGATTCCGCTACTCTGGGTAAAAAACTCCACATCTACACTATTGAATTCCCTCATGATCTTGTCACCTCAATAAGATCAACCTTCATCCTCCTGTGCTCCATGCAATAAAGTCTTAACCTGCCTAACCTCTCTCTCTAGCTCAGGCCCTCAAGTCATGGTAACATTCTCTTTATCCTTTCCAGCTTAATAACATCTTTCCTATACAGGGTGACCAAAACTGAACACAATACTCCAAATGTGGCCTTACCAATGCCGTGTACAACAAGTGTGCTTTGTGTAGTATTTGCCTCCTCATGGATGGAAGTTAAGGCATTTAAAGCAATTAGAGCCTCCATATTCTCAACAAATCCCTTCTGTAATTCATCGTCACACTTGACAATTTATGGTGGCCAATTAATCTACCGACCTACACATCTTTGAGTTGTGGGCGCATGTGAAGGAAACCTTTATGGTCACTGGGAAAATATGCAACTCCTCACAGATAGCATCCAAGACCAGGATTTAACCTGGTTCTCTGTTGCTGAACTGTGACATTGTACAGCCTGAAGTTACTGGACTCATTCATGTAATGGGCTAGTTATCTTTGGAGGAAATGCTGGACTAGATGGCTGCTGTCTGCTGGAGTTCAGAAGAATGAGCAGTGACTTGATGATGATAACGATGATAATGACAAAAGTAATGACGTGATAAGAATGAGTAGTGACAAGGTACCGCGGGGCCCTGATAGTTTTAGTTAAGTTTACTGTTATGTGTATCGAGGTACAGTGTAAAGCTTTTTGTTGTGTGCTAACCAGTCAGCAGAAAGATTACATGATTACCATCGAGCCATCCATAGTGTACAGATACAGGATAAAGGGAGTGCCAATTAGTGCAAGGTAGTCCAGTAAAGCCAGATCACAGATAGTCAGAGGGGCTCCATTGAGGTGGCAGCTCAGGACGCTCTCGTTGAAAGGATGGTTCAGTTGCCTGATAACATTTGGAAAGAAACTGTCCCTGAATCAGGAGGTATGTGCTTTCACACGTGTGTACCTCTTGCCCAATGGGATAGGGAAGATGCGGGAATGACCAGGATGAGACTCGTCCTTGATTATACTGGTGGCCTTGCCGAGGCAGCATGGACTTGTAGGGCCGAAATGGCCTGTTTCCGTGCTGCAATTGTTATATGGTTATATGGAAGTGTAAACTGGATCTGGTGAGGATATCTCATCCTGTTGGAAAATCTAGATCTTGAGATCATCATTATTTAAAAATAAAGGGTGATCTATTTAAGAGACGCATGAGGTGAAATATTATTTTAGCGACTATTAAATGTTGAACTCTTTTCCTCAAGGGGCGGTGGAATATATTTAAGGCAGAGTTTGAGCAGTGTTAATGGTATAGGGTCGTATGGATGAAAACAGACCCTTTGTCCCTTCTCAACCACTGATCAAGTTGCCCCATCTAAGCTGGTCCCATTTGCCCACATTTCATATCGCCCAAACCCTTTCCTATCCATATACCCATCCAAATGTATTTTTAATGTTTTAATCGTACCTGCCTCAACTATTTGCAGGTACAGCAAGCAGTGAAGAAAGCTGATGGTATGTTGGCCTTCATTACGAGAGGATTTGAGTTTAGGTGCAAGTTGTACAGGGACTGGTGAGACTACACCTGGAGTATTATGTGCAATTTTGGTCTCCTAATTTGAGGAAGGCTATTGACGGAGTGCAACGTAGGTTCACTACGTTAATTCCCAGGATGGCAGGACAGACATATGATGAAAGAATGGGTCAACTGCGCTTGTATTCACTGGAATTTAGAACGATGAGAGGGGATCTGATAGAAACATATAAAATTCTTAAAGGATTGGACATGCTAGATGCAGGAAAAATGTTCGCGATGTTGGGGTAGTCCAGAACCAGGGGTCACAGTTTAAGAATAAGGGATAGGCCATTTAGGACTGAGATGAGGAAAAAAATATTCACCCAGATTCTGAATCTGTGGAATTCTCCGCCTCAGAAGGCAGTGGAGGCCGATTCATTGGATGTTTTCAAGCGAGAGATATAGCTCTTGGAGCTAAAGGAATCAAGGGATATGGAGAAAATTCAGGAATGGGGTACTGATTTTAGATGATCAGCCATGATCATATTGAATGACGGTGCTGGCTCAAAGGGCCGAATGGCCTACTCTTGCATCTATTTTTCTATGTTTCTATGTTCTATTTCATCTGGCAGCTTGTGCCATATACACACCACCTTCTTTATGAAAACATTGCCTTATGGGATTCCTATCCATCCTCTCTCTCCTTAACCCTATTCCCTCTAATTCTTGGTTCTCTTACCCTGGGAAAAAAGAGTCTGTATATTCACCCAACCTATTTTCCTCACATATACCTCCGTATAGTGGACTCAGTGCTGGAACCGCAGCTATTTAGAATATACATCAATGATTTCGATGAAGGGATTCAAAGTAACATTAGAAATTTGCAGATGACACAAAGCTGGGTGGCAATGTGAACTGAGAGGAGGATGCTATGAGAATGCAGGGTGACTTGGACAGGTTGGGGGAGTGGGCAGATGCTTGGCAGATGAAGTTTAATGCGGCTAAATGTGAGATTACCCACTTTGGTAGCAAAAACAGGAAGGCTGATTACCATCTAAATGGCGTCAGGTTGGGAAAGGGAGAAGTACAATGGGATCTGGGGGGCCTTGTTCATCAGTCCATGAAAGTAAGCATGCAGGTACAACAGGCAGTGAAGAAAGTGACTGACATGTTGGCCTTTATAAAAAGAGGAGTCGAGTATCGGAGTAAAGAGGTCCTTCTGCAGTTGTACAGAGCCCTAGTGCGACCACACCTGGAATATTGTGTGCAGTTTTTGTCCCCTAATTTGAGGAAGGTCATTCTTGCTATTGAGGGAGTGCAGCGTAGGTTTACAAGGTTAATTCCCGGGATTGCGGGACTGTCATATGCTGAGAGAATGGAGCAGCTGGGCTTGTGCACTCGAGTTTAGAAGGATGAGAGGGGATCTTATTGAAACATATAAGATTATTAAGGGTTTGGACACGCTAGAGGCAGGAAACATGTTCCCGATGTTGAGGGAGTCCAGAACCAGGGGCCACAGTTTAAGAATAAGGGGTAAGCCAATTAGACGTAGATGAGGAAACACTTTTTCTCACAGAGAGTTGTGAGTCTGTGGAATTCTCTGCCTCAGAGAGCGGTGGAGGTCGGTTCTCTGGATACTTTCAAGAGAGAGCTAGATAGGGCTCTTAAAAGATAGCGGAGTCAGGGGATACGGGCAGAAGGCAGGAAAGGGGTACTGATTGGGGATGATCAGCCATGATCACATTGAATGGCGGTGTACACTTGCACCCATTGTCTATTGTGGTGGGATGGAACAAGCTGCCAGAGGAGGTAATATACAATAGTCCCTGGTGAGATAGGAGTTTACAGTCAATACGATACAATACAATTTATTTGTTGTCATTTGAACCCAGAGGTTCAAACAAAATTTGGTTTCTGCAGTCATACAAACAAGAAGAAGAACCAAGACACAACACAATTTACACAAACATCCATCACAGTTAATCTCCTCCTCACTGTGATGGAAGGCAAAGTCTTGTCTCTCCCCAGCACTCCTCGTTGTCCTCCCGATGTCAGAGTCAAAGCCCCCGGCGGGCGATGGTAAATAAGTCCCGCGGCAATTATAAAGCCGCGCCGGGCGATGCAAGGCCGCGCTCCGGGTCTTGGTGTTGGAGCCCCCGGCGGGCGCTAGCAAGTCCCACGGCCGATAAAGCCACGCCGGGCGATGTAAGGCCCCGCTCCAGGTCATCCTCAACCCTGCAACTCGGGCAGGAGAAGTCGCCGTTGCGTAAGCCCCGAAAAGTGGTCTCCCAGCAGGGACCCGCGGGCTCCCGGTGTCGCCGTCCACCAGACCTGCGGTTGGAGCCTCTGAATCACGGGGGTCGGGTCGCAGCAGCGCGCCATCACAGCTCCATCCGCTCCGAACTCGGCCAGCTCCACGATGGTAAGTAGGTCCGCAGCTCCGCGACTGGAGCCCCAGGTTGTTCCGGGTGGAGGCCGCTCCACGGTGCTCGGCCCCAACGACAACGGAGACCCGACAGAGAAAAGGTCGGGTTCTCCGTGCAGGGGAAAGATTTTAAAAGTTTCCCCATCCCCCGCCCCGCACACACATACCCAGTTTAAAAAAAAATAAAAACGAGATAATTCAAACGAGACAAAAAAAATGGCCTCTGGGAAGAAACTCCTTCTCATCCTCTCTGTTTTCACAGCATGACAGCGGAGGCGTTTGCCTGACCGTAGCAGCTGGAACAGTCTGTTGCTGGGGTGGAAGGGGTCCCCCATAATGTTGCTGGCTCTGGATCTGCACATTCTGATGTATAGTTCCTGCAGAGGGGCGAGTGTAGTTCCCAAAATGCTTTCGGCCGAACGCACTACTCTCTGCAGAGCCCTCTTGTCCTGGGCAGAGCAGTTCCCAAAACAGATTGTGATGTTTCCGGACAAGATGCTTTTTACAGCCACTGAGTAGAAGCACTGGAGGATCCTCAGGGAGACTCTGAATTTCCTCAGCTGCCTGAGGTGGTAAAGGCGCTGCCTTGCCTTACCAGTGCGGCAGCGTGTGATGTCCATGTCAGATCCTCTGACATGTGGACTCACAGGTATTTAAAGCAGCTCACCCTATCCACAGTATCCCCATTTATCTTCAGCGGCGTGTACATCCTCGGATGTTGTGCCTTCCTAAAGTCCACGATCAGCTCCTTAGTTTTTTTGACATTCAAGAGGAGGCTGTTGTCCTGACACCAGAGTGCCAGATCAGCCACCTCTTCCCGGTAGGCCTTCTCATTATTTTCGGTGATCAGGCCCACCACCACAGAGTCATCAACAAACTTGATTATAGAGTTGGAGCTGAACCTAGCCTCACAGTCATGTGTATAGGGAGTACAGTAGGCGGCTGAGGACGCAACCTAGGGGAGATCCCGTGCTCAGGGTGAGGATCTTTGATGTATTTCCTCCCATCTTGACCACCTGGGTGGGGCTTGGCGGAGAGAAAATCCAGGACCCAGGCACACAGGGGAGTGTTAAGCCCCAATTCCAGCAGCTTCTCAGCAAGTCTGGTAGGAACTATCACGTTTAAGGCTGAACTGAAGTCAATGAACAGCATCCTCACATAGTCCCCCTTCTGGCTGTCAAGGTGAGAGAGAGCAGTGTGCAGAACCTGGGAGACCGCATCGTCCGTGGATCTGTTGGGATGGTATTATCTAAATGGTGGCCGATTAGGAAAAGGGGAGATGCAGCGAGACCTGGGTGTCATGGTACACCAGTCATTGAAAGTAGGCATGGAGGTGCAGCAGGCAGTGAAGAAAGCGAATGGTATGTTAGCTTTCATAGCAAAAGGATTTGAGTATAGGAGCAGGGAGGTTCTACTGCAGTTGTTCAGGGTCTTGGTGAGACCACACCTGGGGTATTGCGTACAGTTTTGGTCTCTAAATCTGAGGAAGGACATTATTGCCATAGAGGGAGTGCAGAGAAGGTTCACCAGACTGATTCCTGGGATGTCAGGACTGTCTTATGAAGAAAGACTGGATAGACTTGGTTTATACTTTCTAGAATTTAGGAGATTGAGGGGGGATCTTATAGAAACTTACAAAATTCTTAAGGGGTTGGACAGGCTAGATGCAGGAAGATTGCTCCCAATGTTGGGGAAGTCCAGGACAAGGGGTCACAGCTTAAGGATAAGGGGGAAATCCTTTAAAACAGAGATGAGAAAAACTTTTTTCACACAGAGAGTGGTGAATCTCTGGAACTCTCTGCCACAGAGGGTAGTTGAGGTCAGCTCATTGGCTATATTTAAGAGGGAGTTAGATGTGGCCCTTGTGGCTAAGGGGACCAAAGGGTATGGAGAGGAGGCAGGTACGGGATACTGAGTTGGATGATCAGCCATGATCATATTGAATGGCAGTGCAGGCTCGATGGGCCGAATGGCCTACTCTTGCACCTAATTTCTATGTTTCTATGTATACGAACTGTAGCGGGAGGTGTTGTGAGGGAGGAAGGCGCAGATGTGTTTCTTCACCATCCTCTCGAAGCATTTCATGACTACCGAGGTGAGGGCCACCGGTCAGTAATCATTAAATGGAGCCCAGTCGCTCCATTCTTTCAACATATGACAGTCCCGCCATCCTGGGAATTAACCTCGTAAACCTACGCTGCGCTCCCTCAATAGCAAGAATGTCCTTCCTGAACACAATACTCCAGGTGTGGTCTCACTGGGGTCCTGTACAACTGCAGGAGGATCTCTTTGCTTCTATACTCAACTCAAGTGTAGCTGGGACATTGTTGGCCAGTCTGGGCAATTTGGGCCAAAAGGCCTGTTTCCACACTGTTTCACCCTGTGACTCTATGACTAAGTCCTATCATGCCCAATCCATATCAAAACCTCAGGCCCTTGAGTCCTGTGTCAGTCTCAACCCTTAATAAGAGTCAAGGACTTGAATCATTAACCATCAGCAGTTAGTTTATTTTACTTGCCCAGGGGGAGATGCAGCTCAGTCAAAGGCTGTGATCACATCTCCAACGTTAGTTGACACAACAGGATATGTATACACCAAGATGACTGTTGACGATGTTAAGTTGATAAATATGTGAATCATCAGGTCTGCACGTAATACATAAAGATGACTTTTGATGGTCTGGACGGAATACACACAGACGACGACTTAAGTAGATCAATGTGTTCATCGTATTGCTGAATTTGCATCAATCACCCAGGTTGTACAATATTGTGTCAAGCATCCCCTTAGGCTTTGCAGTTCTAAAGGCTTTACTTATACACCTGGCAACACTATCGTAAATATTCTCTCCACTCGATCCAGCTTAATGGTTCTTTTCTATAGGAGGGTGGCCAAAACGGAAGGCAGTCCCACGTGTGACTTCACCAATGTCTTGCACGACTGCAACAGAACAGTTATAACAGCATTTAAAATATTTCAACAATTACTCTATTCAAATAGGTATTACGATCTTGGAAAGAATACGATCTTGCATTAGAAGTCGCGGCAATTGGAAAGGAGACTCTGCTCTCAACACTCCGTTTGCCCAATGTGGATCCAAAGACTTTGGGAAGTGGAGAAACTACGCAAGTGGTTGAACCAACGCAAGGACAAGAGGTGTATACTCTTTTGTTACATTTATTTGGCAATAAAAATTAATTTGTAATCAGTGTCAAATTTTGTGAAAAGACAATTATTATTGAATTTGCTGTCATTGTGCAAATTGGCTACCAATTTGGATGGAAAAAGTAAAGTATGAACTGAAATCTCAAATTGCCATCGTTCCATTATTCATGACTTTCTACATTGTCCATTAAATGGCACTGAAGGTTAAGTCTAATAATTAACAGGATGATAGACACAAAAAGATGGAGTAACTCAGCAGGTCAGACAACATTTCTGGAGAAAAGGAACAGGCGACATTTTGGGTCGAGTGGTTGCAACCCGAAATGTCACCTGTTCCATTTCTCCAGACTCGCTGAGTTACTACAGCTTCAGTTTAAACCATCATCTGCAGTTCCTTCCTACACAATTAACAGATCCCTGGGATGGCGGGATTGTCATATGAGGAAAGATTGAAAAGACGAGGCTTGTATTCACTGGAGTTTAGAAGGATGAGGGGTGGTCTTATAGAAACATATAAAATTATAAAAGGACTGGACAAGCTAGATGCAGGAAAAATGTTCCCCGTTTTGGGCGAGACCAGAACCAGGGGCCACAGTCTTAGAATAAAGGGGAGGTCATTTAAGACTGAGGTGAGAAAGAACTTTTTCACCCAGAGAGTTGTGAATTTATGGAATTCCCTGCCACAGAGGGCAGTGGAGGCCAAGTCACTGGATGGATTTAAGAGAGAGTTAGATAGAGCTCTAGGGGCTAGTGGAGTCGAGGGATATGGGGAGAAGGAAGGCACGGGTTATTGATAGGGGCCGAACAGCCATGATCACAATGAATGGCGGTGCTGGCTCGAAGGGCCGAATGGCCTCCTCCTGCACCTATTTTCTATGTCTATGTTTCTATTACGCTATGTTTGATTTGGTAATTGTTAATGGTGATTAATCAACTTTACATCTAGAATGTAAATAATTATGTTTACAGCTTAAATTTATGTAGACATCTTCGGGCAAATTTAAAACATTTAATGTATTATATTTTTAATACTTTTTTTCTGTCTCCATTTTTCTCATGATCCTCTTTTTCCTTCCTACTGTATTGTTTACTTATTTTTCAGTACTTTTCTTTTTATGTGGTTTCATATCAATAGAGGTACACATGCCCCCTAACCTTTCTTTGCTTCCACTAACAGTAATTTTGTGGGAATCTTAAATATGTTCAGAATATGTTGTCATTGTGTCATTGCAATTTGTATTTTGATGCCTCATGTTTACCATTAACTAGGGTAGAAACGCCCAATACTAGAGGGCATAGCCATAAGATGAGAAAGAGATATTTAATGGAGATATGCGAGGCAGGTTTTTTTCACAGAGAGTAGTGGGGGCTTGTAACACATTGGCGGGGGAAGGGGTGGGGGTTGGGGGAGAGGGGGTGCGGGAGGGGGGTGTGCAGGAAGGAGGGTGTGCGGGAAGGGGTGGGGGTGCGGGGGAAGGGGAGGGGGAGTGATGTGTGTGGTGGGTGGGGGGTGGGAGGGGGTGGACGGGGGGGTGTGTGGGACGGTGTGTGGGAGGGTGTGTAGGAGAGGGTGGTGTGGGGAAGTGGGGGTGTGGGGGGGGGGGTGTGGGGGAGGGGGAACCTTCATAACATTTGTACTATTTCACTGATCAGAAAAAAAACTTATTTGACTTGCAGCAGACGAGAATGGCAAGTAAGGTGGCGAAAAAAAAAACCGCTATGGGGGATCATTTTTGGGCAAATTTAATTACAACGCAGACAGGAAGTGGTCAAGATGAGAGTTTTTGTGATAGATTGATAGATAGATATAGATATAGATAGGTGGAGGGGGGAGGAGACAAATTGAAAATACAAGGATGGAGTTGAAGGGAAAGAGAGTATAGGAAATGTTAAGAAAGACACCAGAATTAACGGGACGGAGAGTTTGTCCAAATGAAATAGAAATCGACGTGAAAGGTGAGATGAGTAATGGATTAAAAAGTATTAAATGAATGCGCAAAGTATAAGAATTAAAGTGGATGAGCTTGAGGCTCAGTTAGAGATTGGTAATTATATGACATTGTGGGGATTACAGAGACATGGCTGCAGGAGGAATGGGTCTAGGAACTGAATATTCACGGTTATAACTCCTATAGAAAGTACAGGCAGGTGGGCAGAGGAGGTGGGGTAGCTCTGTTGGTGAGAGACTAAATTCTGTCCCTTGTGAGGAGTGACATCGGGACTGAGTTTTACACAGAGAGTGGTGAATCTGTGGAATTCTCTACCTCAGAAGGTAGTTGAGGCCAGTTCATTGGCTATATTTAAGAGGGAGTTAGATGTGGCCCTTGTGGCTAAAGGAATCAGGGGGTATGGAGAGAAGGCAGGGATGGGATACTGAGTTGGATGATCAGCCATGATCACTAAGACTTTGCCTCCATCACAGTGAGGATGTGCTTGGTGAACTCACTGTGGTGGATATTTAATTTGTGTTTATTGTATGTTTTGTTATTATTGATTCGGTGTATGACTGCAGGCAACACAATTTCGTTCAGACCGTAAGGTCTGAATGGCAATAAAGGATCTATCTATGTATATTGAATGGCGGTTCAGGCTCGAAGGGCCGAATGGCCTACTCCTGCACCTATTTTCTATGTTTCTATGATGTCTAGAGTCGCTGTGGATAGAATTGAGGAATTGTAAAGGTACGAAGACACTAATGGGAGTTATCTACAGGCCCCCAAACAATAGCCTGGATATAGGGTGCAAGTTGCTGCAGCAGTTAAAATTAGCATGTTACAAAGGTAATGCCACTGTGTTTATGGGAGATTTCAATATGCAGGTAGACTGGGAAAATCAGGTTGGTTCTGGGCCCCAAGAAAGGGAGTTTGTGGAGTGCCTCCGAGATGGATTTTTAGAACAGCTTGTATTGGATCCTACCAGAGAGAATGTTATTCTGGTTTTGGAGTTGTCTAATGAACCAGATTTAATAATGGAACTCAAGAGAAAAGAACCGCTAGGTTCTCATAATATGATAAATTTTAATCTGCAACAAGACGAAGTGGAACCCGTTGGGTCTCAATCACATGGGAGGCCTGGTCCCCCAACGCAAACCGTTCCCCAATGCAATATTCCACCACTCACCCATAGCCCCCATCTGCGCAGGCGCGGTTAATTTCCCCTCATTCCCCAGCACTCCCTCTCCTTCTCTTCATCCTTCCTATTCTTTCCCCTCTCCTCCTCCCCTCCCCAATCCCTCCCTCACCACTCCCTCCCTCTCTTTTCCCCTACTGACAGTCACTCTCTCCCTCGCTCCCTCCCTGGGAGTAATGTAAGTAATGTTGCATGTGTCACAGTTGTGAAAAAAAGATGGCGATCTGAATATTGGAAAGGCCCCAACTGCACGGGCACAACTGAGGTTGGGTGCACTTTGTGGCACCAGTAAAGATACGCACGGGAGCTCTCCCCTAACTGCGCCTGCGCGGGTGGGGGCGCTATTTTAAGCTTTTTTTTTAACGTTAATAACTTTTAAAATATACCATCAATTTGAACAAAACTTGTTTCTTTTACAGCACAGGACAATGGTGAGTAAGGTGGGACAAAAATGGTGGTGCCATCGTGTACTGTTTTTGCGTAAATAGAGGTACAACACAAACCTGCAAACAAACAAGATGAGAGTAATATATGTTGATAGATTTGAGAGGGAGAAGGTTAAATCAGAAGTGTCAGTGTTACAGATGAACAAAGTGGACTATGAAGGCATGAGAGAGGAGCTAGCCAAGGTTGAATGGAAAAGGATCCTAGCCGGAATGACGGTGGAACAGCAATGGCGGGAATTTTGGGGCATAATCCAGAAGATGCAGGATCATTTTGGGTGGAACTGAGAAGTGGGAAAGGTGTAGAAACACTTATAGGAGTGTATTATAGACCGCCAAATGGGGAACGAGAATTGGAAGAGCAAATATGTAAGGAGATAGCAGATATTAGTAGTAAGCACAAGGTAGTGATTGTGGGAGATTTCACACATAGACTGGGAAACACATTCTGTAAATGGGCTGGATGGTTTGGAGTTTGTAAAATGTGTGCAGGATAGTTTTTTGCAGCAATACATAGAGGTACCTACTAGAGGAGGGGCAGAGCTGGACCTCCTGTTAGGAAATGAGACGGGACAGGTGGCGGAGGTATGCTCTGGGGAGCACTTCGGGTCCAGTGATCACAATACCATTATTTTAAATATAATTATGGAGAGGGTCAGAACTGGACCTAGGGTTGAGATTTTTGATTGGAGAAAGGCTAACTTTGATGCGATGCGAGATGATTTAAAAGGAGTGAACTGGGACATTTTGTTTTATGGGAAAGATGTAGAAGAGACATGGAGGACATTTAAAGGTGAAATTATAAGAGTACAGAATCTTTATGTTCCTGTTCGGTTGAAAGGAAACAGTAAAAATTGGAAAGAGCCCTGGTTTGCAAGGGAAATTGGACATCTTGTTCAGAAAAAGAGAGAGATCTACAATAATTATAGGCAGCATGAAGTAAATGAGGTGCTTGAGGAGTATAAGGAATGTAAAAAAAATCTTAAGAAAGAAATTAGAAAAGCTAAAAGAAGATATGAGGTTGCTTTGGCAAGTAAGGTGAAAGTAAATCCAAAGGGTTTCTACAGCTATATTAATAGCAAAAGGATAACGAGGGATAAAATTGGTCCATTGGAGAGACAGAGTAGACAGCTATCTGCAGAGCCAAAAGAGATGGGGGAGATATTGAACAATTTTTTTTCTTCGGTATTCACCAAGGAGAAGGATATTGAATTATGTGAGGTAAGGGAAACTAGTAGAGTAGCTATGGATACTATGAGGTTCAAAGTAAAAGAAGTACTGACACTTTTGAAAAATATAAAAGTGGACAAGTCTCCAGGTCCTGACAGGATATTCCCTAGGACATTGAGGGAAGTTAGTGTAGAAATAGCCAGGGCTATGACAGAAATATTTCAAATGTCATTAGAAACGGGAATAGTCCCCGAGGATTGGCGTACTGCGCATGTTGTTCCATTGTTTAAAAGGGGTTCTAAGAGTAAACCTAGCAATTATAGACCTGTTAGTTTGACTTCAGTGGTGGGCAAATTAATGGAAAAGATACTTAGAGATAATATATATAAGCATCTAGATAAACAGGGTCTGATTAGGAACAGTCAACATGGACTTGTGCCTGGAAGGTCATGTTTGACTAATCTTCTTGAATTTTTTGAAGAGGTTACTAGGGAAATTGACGAGGGTAAAGCAGTGGATGTTGTCCATATGGACTTTAGTAAGGCCTTTGACAAGGTTCCTCATGGAAGGTTGGTTAAGAAGGTTCAACTGTTGGGTATAAATGCAGGAATAGAAAGATGGATTCAACAGTGGCTGAATGGGAGAAGCCAGAGGGTAATGGTGGATGGCTGTTTATCGGGTTGGAGGCAGGTGACTAGTGGGGTGCCTCAGGGATCTGTGGGGGGTCCTTTGTTGTTTGTCATGTACAACAATGATCTGGATGAAGGTGTGGTAAATTGGATTAGTAAGTATGCAGATGATACCAAGATAGGGGGTGTTGTGGATAATGAAGAGGATTTCCAAAGTCTACAGAGTGATTTAGGCCATTTGGAAAAATGGGCTGAAAGATGGCAGATGGAGTTTAATGCTGATAAATGTGAGGTGCTACACCTTGGTAGGACAAATCAAAATAGGACGTACATGGTAAATGGTAGGGAATTGAAGAATACAGTTGAACAGAGGGATCTGGGAATAACCGTGCATAGTTCCTTGAAGGTGGAATCTCATATAGATAGGGTGGTAAAGAAAGCTTTTGTATGCTAGCCTTTATAAATCAGAGCATTGAGTATAGAAGCTGGGATGTAATGTAAAAATTGTACAAGGCATTGGTGAGACAAAATTTGGAGTATGGTGTACAATTTTGGTCGCCCAATTATAGGAAGGATGTCAACAAAATAGAGAGAGTACAGAGGAGATTTACTAGAAGGTTGCCTGGGTTTCAACAACTAAGTTACAGATATAGGTTGAATAAGTTAGGTCTATTCTCTGGAGCGCAGAAGGTTAAGGGGGGACTTGATAGAGGTCTTCTAAATGATGAGAGGGATAGAGTTGATGTGGACAAGCTTTTCCCTTTGAGAATAGGGAAGATTCAAACAAGAGGACATGACTTCAGAATTAAGGGACAGAAGTTTAGAGGTAACATGAGGGGGAACTTCTTTACTCAGAGAGTGGTAGCGGTGTGGAATGAGCTTCCAGTGGAAGTGGTTGGAGGCAGGTTCGTTGGTATCATTTAAAAATAAATTGGGTAGGCATATGGATGAGAAGGGAATGGACGGTTATGGTATGAGTGCAGGCAGGTGAGACTAAGGGAAAAAAAGTTGTTCGGCACGGAATTGTAGGGTCGAGATGGCCTGTTTCCGTGCTGTAATTGTTATATGGTTGTTATATGGTTATTTCATTCCAAAGAAGAAGAAAGATTCTAAGGGGAGTAAGAGGCAACCGTGGCTGACAAGGAAAGTTAGGGACGGTAAATAATTGTTTAAAAAGCTATATAACATAGCAAAGAGTAGCAGGAAGCCAAAGGATTGGGAAGCTTCTTTAGGTATGTTGAGAGAAAAAGATTAGTAAAACCAAATGTGGGTCCATTGAAGGCAGAAACACGTGAAATTATTATGGGGAACAAGGAAATGGCAGAAGAGTTGAACATGTACTTCGGATCTGTCTTCACTAAGGAAGACACAAACAATCTCCCAGATGTCAATCTCCCAAATCCAAGTCAACATGGATTTATGAAAGGGAAATCATGCTTGACTAATCTACTGGAATTTTTTGAGGATGTGACGAGTAAAATGGATGAAGGGGTACCAGTGGATGTAGTGTATCTAGACTTTCAGATAGCCTTTGATAAGGTCCCACACGGGAGACTGGTGACTAAAATTAGAGCACATGGTATTGGGGGTAGGGTGTTGACATGGATAGAAAATTGGTTGGCAGACCGGTAGCAAAGAGTAGGAGTGAACGGGTCCTTTTCAGAATGGCAGGCAGTGGCGAGTGGAGTGCCGCAAGGCTCGATGTTGGGGCCGCAACTGTTTACCATATATATTAATGATTTGGAAGAGGGAATTAGGAGCAACATTAGCAAGTTTGCAGATGACACAAAGCTGGGTGGCAGTGTGAACTGTGAAGGGGATGTTAGGAGGTTGCAGGGAGATCTGGACAGGTTGAGTGAGTGGGCAGATGCGTGGCAGATGCAGTATAATATAGATAAATGTGAGGTTATCCACTTTGGCGGCAAAAACAAGGGGGCAGATTATTATCTCAATGGGGTTAGGTTAGGTAAGGGGAGGTACAGCGAGACCTGGGTGTCCTTGTACACCGGTCACTGAAAGTTGGCGTGCAGGTACAGCAGGCAGTGAAGAAAGCTAATGGAATGTTGGCCTTCATAACAAGAGGATTTCAGTATAGGAGTAAAGAGGTTCTTCTGCTGTTGTATAGGGCCTGTGGAGTATTGTGTAAAGTTTTGGTCTCCTAATTTGAGGAAGGACATCCTTGTGATTGAGGCAGTGCAGCGTAGGTTCACGAGATTGATCCCTGGGATGGCGGAACTGTCATATGAGGAAAGATTGAAAAGACTAGGCTTGTATTCACTGGTGTTTAGAAGGATGAGGGGGATCTTATAGAAACATATACAATTATAAAAAGACTGGACAAGCTAGATGCAGGAAAAATGTTCCCAATGTTGGGCGAGTCCAGAACCAGGGGCCACAGTCTTAGAATAAAGGGGAGGTAATTTAAGACTGAGGTGAGAAAAAAGGTATTCACCCAGAGAGTTGTAAATTTATGGAATTCCCTGCCACAGAGGGGAGTGGAGGCCAAATCACTGGATGGATTTAAGAGAGAGTTAGATAGAGCTCTAGGGGCTAGTGGAATCAAGGGATATGGGGAGAAGGCAGGCACGGGTTATTGATAGGGGACGATCAGCCATGATCACAATGAATGGCGGTGCTGGCTCGAAGGGCCGAATGGCCTCCTCCTGCACCTATTTTCTATGTTTCTATGTACTAGAGGACAGAGGATCTTGGGAAACAGGAACTGAAAGAAATTTGCATTAGGCGAGAAATAATATTGGGTACCCTGATGAGACTGAAGGCTGATAAATCCCCAGGGCCTCATGGTCTGCATCCCAGGGTACTCAAGGAGATAGCCATAGAAATTGTGCACACATTGGTGATCATTTCCCAATGTTCTATAGATTCAGGATCAGTTCCTGTGGATTGGAGGGTAGCTAATATTATCCCACTTTTCAAGAAAGGAGCGAGAGAGAGAAAACGGGGAATTATAGACCAGTTAGCCTGGCATCGATGGTGGGGAAGATGCTGGAGTCAATAAACGAGTTAGGTATCTCGATAAACACAAGGTATCATGGCATTTGTCAAAGGTCATTCGCGATTTTTTTTAGAAGCAAACGCAGCGCTGTATAAACTGTATAAATTGTTAATGATTCCACCGAGGAATTTATCTAGAATTCTGTCAACTCAATACCTTCCTTTCTTGTTCTGTTGTTCACACACTACTTACACAGTCCCAGTTCTAGTTCAGTTCATTAATCTGCAATTATGAGATATTCAAAAAGCTAAAGAATTTATTATTTTCATTTAATCCTTAATGTGTTTGCTACTGGAATAAGAAAATATTACTTGTTTGAAACATTTTCTTATTTTTATTCATAATTTATGAGTAAAAATATATATAATCTGAGGCAGGCAGTGAATGTATCAGTGTGTTGTGGGCTGATTCATTACCTACAGGCGGTGTACTGTTAAGGCAAAGATTAATCTCTGAGGAAAACTGAGTACATGGTTGGCCCTTTGAAGGAGCCGCCAATCCGATATAAGACATTAAACTGTGAAATGCCTGCCCTTTAGTATTGGATAGATTGAGTGGAGGGTCTGTGCTGTTCTAAGTTTGCGGTTGTTACGGTGCGTTTCCCCCAGCCATCTCGCCCAGTGCACGTTGACCAGCACAGTTCGCCAGCACTTGTTAGCAGAGGCTCTTTGGGCAGGTGTGACCCGAAGCCCAAAGGTTTTGTGGAGGTTCAGCGTTAGGATCGGGCTCGCAGCGAGCTAGCGAGAGGGCTGTCAGATCAGATCAACCCAGGTTGCCGAGTGGCAGAATGGTGGATTGTAATGGGTCGTTATTAAACTGTTCCGTCTGTGCGGCATCGACAGCTCTCCGTCTCCCAGATCCCCCACCCAACTGTCGACAAAGTCTGACTGAGAAAATGCTTCCATTCATATTACAGGTTGGCTCCACGTTTGCCCACTCGCTGGGGCGGGCGGCACCTCCTTCAAAGAGACTGAGAACAGGTCTGGTCAGCTGGGGAGCTGTGACCCACTACTGAGTGAAGCCTTTAGTTTGGTTGCGGTTCAAATGGCTGCAAATTCTCATAATTATCACTGCCCGGTCACCCGGACCCGGCTCCCAACTGTGTGCCCTGACAGACTGGAACCAACCCCAGAGGTTAAAGCAACAGCATCTTTATTTAAGCCAACCCACCTCGAAAGTTTAACCAGCCTGTTCAAATCCAATCTAAACTTTCCAACCTTCCCCTACACAGCACATTCTCCTTGTTTCCTTCAATCCACAAAAGTTGTTTAGATAGGAATGTAATGACTCCATCGCAGGGGACAGACTTCTGACCGACATACACTACAAACCAACTGACTCACATGGCTATCTGGACTACACGTCTTCCCACCCTGCCCCCTGTAAAGACTCCATCCCCTACTCCCAATTCCTCCGCCTACGCCGCATCTGTTCCCAGGATGAGACGTTCCACACCAGGGCATCGGAAATGTCCTCGTTCTTCAGGGAACGGGGATTCCCCTCCGCCACCTTAGATGAGGCTCGCACCAGGGTCTCATCCATACCCCACAACACTGCTCTCTCTCCCCATCCCCGCACTCGCAACAAGTGCAGAGTCCCCCTAGTCCTCACCTTTCACCCCACCAGCCGGCAAATACAACACATAATCCTCTGCCATTTCCGCCACCTCCAACGTGACCCCACCACGCGCCACATCTTCCCATCTCCCCCCATGTCTGCCTTCCGCAAAGACCGCTCCCTCCGCAACTCCCTTGTCAATTCTTCCCTTCCCTCCCGTACCACCCCCTCCCCGGGCACTTTCCGTTGCAACCACAAGAAATGCAACACCTGTCCCTTCACCTCCCCCCTCAACTCCATTCAAGGAGCCAAGCAGTCGTTCCAGGTGCGACAAAGGTTCACCTGTATCTCCTCCAACCTCATCTACTGCATCCGCTGCTCTACATGTCAGCTGATCTACATCGGGGAGACTAAGCGGAGGTTGGACGATCGTTTCGCCGAACACCTCCGCTCAGTCCGCAATAACCTACCTGAACTCCCGGTGGCTCAGCACTTCAACTCCCCCTCCCATTTCCAATCCGACCTCTCTGTCCTGGGTCTCCTCCATTGCCAGAGTGAGCAACACCGAAAATTGGCGGAACAGCACCTCATATTGCGCCTGGGTTGCTTGCGTCCGGAAGCATAATAATAATAATAATAATAATAATAATAATAATAATAATAATAATAATAAATACTTCATTGATCCCCTCAGGGAAATTCAGATATCCAGAAGCCCCCAACCAACAAACCCACAGATTCAAAATGAACGCAGACAGAGGATGTGTAGGAATCAATGTCCGTGTGGGAGTCAAGGGTGGCCTGGGCTGCAAACGCCTTCCAGTCAGTGTTTCCAAAACACTGCTGAGTCCTCTTCCTCTGACCAGACTTTAACTGTCCTCACAGTTGGTTTAACCCGTCTGATGAGTGGGGAGTACTTAGGAAGCAGGAACAATGAGACTTGATCAGACTGACCAAGGTGGGGGAGGGGGACGGCTTTGTAAGCTTCAGCCATGTTGGTGTAGACTTTGTCCAGTGTCTTGTCTACTCTAGTGGCGAAGGAGACATGTTGGTGAAATTTGGGGAGTACAGTCTTCAGGTTAGAGTGATTGAAGTCACCCGCAACAATGAAGGCTGCCTCGGGGTTGTGAGTCTGTTGTTTGCTAATGGCAGTATGCAGCTCTTTCATTGCAAGCTTGTCATTAGCATCAGGAGGGATATAGGCTGCAGTCACAACAGTGGAGGTAAACTCTCTGGGCAGATAGATCGGTCTGCATCTAACCAAGAGGAATTCAAGGTTAGCTGAGTAGTGACTCTCGATGATGGTGGAGTCCGTGCACCATGCTTTATTTACATAAATGCACAGACCCCCACCTCTGGTCTTACCGGAGTCTGTTGTCCTGTCCGCTCGGAGTAGATGACGCCCCGTTAGCTGGATGGCGCTATCAGGAACGTCGATGTTGAGCCAAGTTTCCGTGAAGATCAGGATGTTGCAGTCTTTGGTCCAGTTGTGGGAGGTAATCCTTAGCCGGAGTTTATACATTTTGTTTGCCAGTGAGCGCACGTTGGCGAGGAAAAGGCTAGGAATCGCTACCCTGTGTGGGGCTAGCTCTAACCTGGCCTTTAACCCACCTCTGCACCCTGGTGGTGCTTTTGGACGCATCGCCGTCTGTTGGTGCTTCCGGTCGGCCGAGCTGGCTTGGTGCGCGCTGGTGTTCTACTGCTCCGTTGCTCCGCGCTTCCGTGGCTCCGGTGGCGGTCTCCAGCCCCGCTGCTCCGGTGGCGGTCTCCAGCCCCGCGGCTCCGGTGGCGTTCTCCAGCCCCGCGGCTCCGCTGGCGTTCTCCAGCCCCGTGGCTCCGCTGGCGTTCTCCAGCCCCGCTGCTCCGGTGGCGGTCTTCCGCCCCGCGGCTCTGCTGGCGTTCTCCAGCCCCGTGGCTCCGGTGGCGGTCTCCAGCCCCGCGGCTCAGCTGCCGTTCTCCAGCCCCGCGGCTCTGGTGGCGTTCTCCGGCTCTGCTGGCGTTCTCCAGCCCCGCGGCTCCGTTGCTCTGACGAGCTCAGGAGCGAGACGGAGATCGCCCAGAAAGTTGTTGCAGCTGCAGGAACCGAAGTCCAGAAGTTCCTGTCGGCTTAATGCAAGGGATACAAGACTGCTCCGTGTGAGCAGCCTTGAAACAGGTAAGGGAATTGTCGCTATTTCTCCATTTTTTGGGAGAAACGGGGCGTCACGATATGCCTGCGCCGCCTCCATTTTGAGTTCAAGTGGATGTGGATCCAACTTGAGGATGTGATAAGTAAACTGGATGAACAAAAGCCAGTGGATGTAGTGTATCTGGGCTTTCAGAAAGCCTTTGATAAGGTCCCACACAGGAGATTAGTAGGCAAAATTAGAGCACATGGTATTGGGGGTAGGGTATTGACATGTTTAGAGAATTGGTTGGCAGACAGGAAACAAAAAGTAGGAATAAACAGGTCTATGTCAGATTTGGTCTCCTAATTTGAGGAAGGATATCCTTGCTACTGAGGGAGTGCAGCGTAGGTTCATGAGGTTAATCCCCGGGATGGAGGGACTGTCATATGAGGAAAGATTGGAAAGACTGGGCTTGTATTCACTGGAATTTAGACGGATGAGAGGCGATCTTATACAGTGCCCTCCATAATGTTTGGGACAAAGACCCATCATTTATTTATTTGCCTCTGTACTCCACAATTTAAGATTTGATATTAAAAAAATCACATGTGGTCAAAGTCCACATTGTCAGATTTTATTAAAGGGTATTTTTAAACATTTTGGTTTCACCATGGAGAAATTACAGTTGTGTTCATACATACCCCCCCCCCCTCCCCCACCCCATTTCAGGGCACCATAATGTTTGGGACAGGTTCACAGGCGTTTGTAATCGCTCAGGTGTGTATAAATGCCTCCTTAATGCAGGTATAATAGAGCTCTCAGCACCTAGTCTTTCCTCTGGACTTTCCATCATCTTTGGAAACTTTTATTGCTGTTTATCAACGAAGTCAAAGAAGCAATTATATGACCGAGAAACAAGAATAAAACTGTTAGAGACATCAGCCAAACCTTAGGCTTACCGAAATTAACTGTTTTGAACATCATTTAGAAGAAAGAGAGCACTGGTGAGCTTACTAATCACAAAAGGACTGGCAGGCCAAGGAACACCTCCACAGCTGATGACAGAATTCTCTATAATAATGAAAAATCCCCAAACAAACACCAGCGTCTTGACGCCATACGCAGCGTCTTGACGGCGTACACATAGCGCGTGGCGTTGCGTCATGACGTCAGGCCGCCCCCCCTTGCAACCGCGTGTTGCGGGAACAGACCCAACAGGTCTGCACTTGGTCTCGTTACTATTAAAGCGAGTGCTATAACACCAGGATAAATGCTCAACAAAGAAAACCAAGCCCAATGCCAAAGTAGCATCTAAACTGCCTGTAGACATTTATGCTATAGGCCATTAACCACTAATTCAGTAATAAGCTGTCTACATGTTCAAATACATATAAAAACTAAGCGTGCAGATACCTATAAACTTAATCTGCTTTGATGAAAGAGTATTGCTTTGCTGGTCTGCATGACTTCAGATCATCAGGAAGAAACTCTCGACCCAAACCATCTCCCATTCCTTCTATCCAGAGATGCTCATCTCCCGTTGAGTTACTCGAGCATTTTGTGTCTATCTTCAGCTTCAACCAGTATCTGCAGTTCTTTCCTACACAGTTAGAAACTGTCAGTTGTTTTCAGGAGAGAGAGTAAAGGGCCTGTCCCACTTGGTCGTCATTTACGCAATAGTCGCGCGCGTCATCATGCGTCCGCACAGCCGTCTGGAGAGCGTGACGTCATTTGAAGATAGACACAAAATGCAGGAGTAACTCAGCGGGACCGACAGCATCTCTGGAGAGAAGGAATGGATGATGTTTCGGGTCGAGATTCTTCTTCAGTCTGAAGAAGGGTCTCGACCCGAAACGTCACCCATTGCTGCCAGTCCCGCTGAGTTACTCCTGTATTTTCAGTCTATCTCCAATCGTCTTGGCCCCGCTCTGGGAGTAGGAGTGGGGGCGGACCCGGATCCGCAATGGCCGTAAGCCCCAGGCCAAGCTCGGCAATCTAAATCTTGGAGCACTGGGTGATACCGTGCGCAACTCCACTCCTCCACGGGCCCGTCCCGCGCTACTCACACGCTACCCACACGCTACCAGGTCGCGTAAATGGTGCGCAAATGACGGCCAAGTGGGACAGGCCCTTAACTACTGCGCAGGCCAGAGATATGTACATGTGCAACTGGCTTAAAGAAAACAAACTGGTTACTTGTAGACTGTTGGAATCTAAAATTCAAGATAACAGCAGTTACAGATGGATGGGATAATCAAGACTGAGAGGGATTTGGTTTATGACTTTTATACATCGGTATCACCCAGTGCTCCAAGATTTTAACATCGGAGCCCCAGTTCGCCTCGACACTGCAGTTGGACTGCTGGACCACGGGAGAGGGAACAAAGGGAAGAGATAAAGACTTTGCCTTCCATCACTGAGGAGATGTTGGAGACTCACTGTGATGGATGTTTATGTAAAACTGTGTTAAGTGTGGGTCTTGGATTGTGTGTAAACTGTAGAAATGATATTTCGTTCAAACCTAGGTTTGAATGACAATAAATTGCATTCTATTCTATTCTATTCTATTCTATGACTTTTATAGTAAAATACTTATATGCCAACTTATTTTGCAGTGCAATGTGTCAAATTCTTTCGAAAGCTGGAGATGATCATTGTGATGGCAAATTTACCAAACTCTATAAACATACAATTTATTCCGGATAATAGATCATTAATACAATGTCTGTACTGAACGTCATGGTTGATTAGTGTTTGGGATGGCA
The DNA here is from genome assembly GCF_028641065.1 of Leucoraja erinaceus. NCBI lineage: Eukaryota > Metazoa > Chordata > Chondrichthyes > Rajiformes > Rajidae > Leucoraja > Leucoraja erinaceus. Next base: position 321,739 of record NC_073398.1, read on the forward strand.
ACCATTCTTTTAGAATTAAGGGAATTCACTCTTTATCTTCCAGAGCTAAACGTGTACATGGGTAAGGATGGGAGGGGGCAAATTGTATTGTATTGTATATCTTTATTGTCATTTCCTGAGTATTCACATACCCAGAGGAAACAAAAAAACGTTGCTCAACCAGTGTCCATTCAGTGTGCATTAAAAATAAATAGAAATAAAAATACATGTATCATGAACAAATTTAACACTCTACTAAACATTCAACAGGCGTTCCGATCGGCAGCGGCACAACAGTGGCTCTGCTGCAGTGTGTCCAGGTTGGTGGTTGGTGCGCGATACTTTGGCAGGGGGCAAAGTCCATTTAGCAGTCTTATAGCCTGTGGGAAGAAGCTGAGGAGCATCCTGCTGGTTTTGCAGCTAATGCTCCTGTACCTCTTCCCAGATTGCAGGATGGAGAAAATGTCATGCGATGGGTGGTAGGGGTCTTTGATGATGGAGATGGCTCTGCTGATACATCTCTTCCTGTATATGTCCAGCAGGAAATGCATCTTTGATAGATTATTTGACAGATCATTTTAAAGGTATGAATCTTGTTCATGAGAATCGTTTTCAACTTTATCTTAACTTGATTGTGTTTACAAATAAACTGACAATCTTTATTTTCCTAAATATTCTCAAATATTCTTGTGGTTTGTTTAACTAGAGCAAATTGGAAAAACCTACTGTTGAGGACAAATTAACAGTTCAGAACACTTCAGAACAGTTGAAGGCAATGGATGAAGTTTTGGTTGATCTGACAAAAGATGGTAAGAAATACATAGCTTTGTCACTACCTTTTGGCAACGCACGATGACACTGGTGATTTATGTTTGTACAGTACATTCAGAAAGTATTCAGACCGCTTCACATTTTCCATGTTTTGTTACATTACAGCCTTATTCTAAAATGGATTAAAGTCTTTTTATCATCAATCTACACACAATATCCCATAATGAAAAAGAGAAAAAAGGTGTTTAGACCTGTTGGAAGGTGAACCTCCGCCGCAGCCTGAGGTCCAGAACGCCCTGGAGCAGGTTATCTTCAAGGATCTCTCTGTACTTTGCTCCATTTATCTTTCCCTCGATCTTGACTAGTCACCCAGTTCCTGCCACTGAAAAACATCCCCACAACATGATGCTGCCACCACCATGCTTCACCGTAGGTATGGTATTGGCCAGGTGATGAGCATTGCCTGGTTTCCTCCAGACGGGACAACCTGGCATTCAGACAATGGAGTTCAATTTTGGTTTCATCAGACCAGTGAATCTTGTTTCTCATGCCTTTTGGCAAACTCCAAGTGGGCTGTCATGTGCCTTTACTGGAGTGGCTTCCGTCTGGCCAAGGAACGCAGGGGCGATACAGACTAAGGGACTGTGGTAACGGTGAAATCGACAGAAGGATGGAGGGTTGGGTGTGTATGCGTGCTTTGTCTGTGATATTTATTTATTTGCTTATCTTTATTATTTTACCGTGCATGTTTCGTTAGCTTTAGAAATGTTTGAATGCTGCACTGACTGGCTGACATTTTAAATTTCGTTGTACATGGCCCATGTTACAATGACAATAAAGAAACTATTCTATTCTATTCTAACTACCATAAAGGCCTGAATGGTGGAGTGCTGCAGATATAGTTGTCCTTCTGGAAGGTTCTCCCATCTCCACAGAGGAATTCTGGAGCTCTGCCAGAGTGACCATCGGGTTCTTGGTCACCTTTCTGACCAAGGCCCTTCTCCCCCGATTGCTCAGTTTGGACAGGCAGCCAGCACTATGAAGTGTCCTGGTGGTTCAAAAGTTCTTCAATTTTTGAATGGCGGAGGCCACTGTGCTCCTCAGGACCTGCGATTCTGCAGAAATTGTTTTATACCCTTCCCCAGATCTGTGTCTCGGCACAATCCTGTCTCGGAGGTCTACGGACAATTTCTTCATGGCTTGGTTTTTGCCCTGACATGCACTGCTAACTGTAGGACCTGATATAGACAGGTGGGTGCCTTTCCAAATCATGTCTAATCAATGTAATTTACCACTGGTGGACCAATCAAGTTGTAGAAACATCTCAAGGATGATCAATGGAAACAGGATGAACCTAAGCTCAATGTTGAGTGTCATAGCAAAGGGTCTGAATACTCATGTAAATGAGATGTTTCAGTCATTTCTTTTTAATTACTTTGCAAAAATTTCTGAACATTTGATTTTGCTTCTTCGTTCTGTGGTATTGTGTGTAGATAGATGATAAAAAAAATAATTTAATTTATTTTAAAATAAGGCTATAACGTAACAAAAGGTGGACAAAGTGAAGGGGTCTGAATACTTTCTGAATGCACTATATGTAAGAGGCATTTCTTGCTCAAATATTAATGATGCAATCAGCTGTGCCACTTGGTTTGACAATCATGAATTTAAATTCAACTTTTAGATTCAGCACCTTTAGAAAGGAGATGAAGAGGAATTTTATTTAGTCAGAGAGCGCAGAATCTGTGGAATCATTGCCACAGACAGATGTGGAGGCCAAGTCAATGGATATTTCTAAACCGGAAATTGACAGATTCTGGATTAATAACAATGTCAGGGGTTATGGGGTGAAGGCAGGAGAATGGGATATAGAGGGAAAGCTAGATCAGCTATGATTGATTGGCAGAGTAGATTTGATGGGAAGAATGGCCAAATTCTGCTTCTAGAACTAATGAACTTGGAGATTTGAGTACAAAACACAGGTTGACATTTCATTGCAGTGCTTTAAGAGATATGCACTGAGATAACATATCTTTTGGACGATATGTTAAGCTGCATCTGCTTATATCCTAACAGGCATAAGAGCAAAATTTTGCAGCACCATTGTTATGCTGGTTATGCTGGCCAATGTTTTAACCTCTGTAGCAAGTATTGCAACATTGAGCTGATGTAATGCTGCTGTGGGATCCTTCATTGGCTGTGATGTCTTCATTTTGGACATTCTAAGATTATGATAAAATGGTATAAAAATCAATATACCATTTCTTTTATCTATTCTTTGAAGTTGTGATTACATTAATTCACTGTAGAAATGGTGTCCCTTTTATGTTTCTATGCCTAGTTACCTTTCCAGTGAAAACAGAAGAATTGACACAAAGTGAACGCTCCACTGCACTTTATATGACCATTTTATTTGGGCCAATAAATACCGCTCATCACAAAGGTAGAATATTTGAACTTTTAGCATGTCAAATATTTTAAATGTTTTTGAAAATATGTTTCAGTAAAGGTTTATACTATTTACTCGGATTCAGACCCTGGGAACTTTTTGAGATCGGAGTACAATCAATATCATTTGTTAGCACCAGTCGAAATATGGGAGATAAAGGGAAGAGTAGTGAGAATACAATATATATGTTTTATAAGATTAAAGATCTAAAATTGTGAGATGGCCATGTACCAAGAAGACCTTGCACAGATTTAGGTTTAGTATGGAAAAAAACACTTTAACTGTTGAAATGATACAGAGGTACCAATGATTAGAGGACTGGATTAAAAGGAGTGGTGAAGTAAGATCCTGAGGGATGATATCGTCGATGTTTGTGGCATGTCAAATGGTTAAAGATTTTTCGAGACAGCAAGGGTAGCAAGGTAGCAGTCAGCGCTGCTGCCGCACTGCTCCAGGGACCTGTGTTTCATCCAGGCGTCTGGTTCTGTCTATGTGGCGTGGCACATTCTCCCTCAGGCACATTCTCCCTCAGGCACATGAGTTTCCTCTGGATGCGCCAGTTTCCTTCCCAATCCCAAAGACATGCTGGTGATCACTATAAGTTACGGTATTAAATGGCATAAAGAATCAAAGGGAAGTTGAGGTATATAAGAGAAAACAGGTTGCAAGGGGCACAGGTAAATGAGGAGAAAGGAGTGGAATAATGGGACGGCCCTGCTATGAGCCAGCATGGACCTGATGACTCAAGTGGCCTTCATCTGCACCATGAAAATTAAAACAAAAACTCAAATTCTGGAATTCTGACACAAAATCACACTACCAGGGAGAATGGCGGAAATAATTGATAGCAATGTTTAAGAGGTATTTAGGCAGGGATTGAATGGTGGGAAACAAAAATGCTGGAGAAACAGCGGGTGAGGCAGCATCTATGGAGAAACAGCGGGTGAGGCAGCATCTATGGAGAAACAGCAGGTGAAGCAGCATCTATGGAGAAACAGCGGGTGAGGCAGCATCTATAGAGAAACAGCGGGTGAGGCAGCATCTATGGAGAAACAGCGGGTGAGGCAGCATCTATGGAGAAACAGCAGGTGAAGCAGCATCTATGGAGCGAAGGAAATAGGCGACGTTTTGGGTCAAAATCCTTCTTCAGATGGAGGTTCTACTGCAGTTGTACAGAGACCACACCTGGAGTATTGCGTACGGTTTTGATCTCCTAATCTGAGGAAGGACATTCTTGCCATAGAGGGAGTACAGAGAAGGCTCACCAGACTGATTCCTGGGATGTCAGGACTTTCATATGAAGAAAGACTGGATAGACTCGGCTTGTACTCGCTAGAATTTAGAAGATTGAGGGGGGATCTTATAGAAACTTACAAAATTCTTAAGAGGTTGGACAGGCTAGATGCAGGCAGATTGTTCCCGATGTTGGGGAAGTCCAGGACAAGGGGTCACAGTTTAAGGATAAAGGGGAAATCTTTTAGGACTGAGATGAGAAAAACATTTTTTACACAGAGAGTGTAAATCTCTGGAATTCTCTGCCACAGAATGTAGTTGAGGCCAGTTCATTGGCTATATTTAAGAGGGAGTTAGATGTGGCCCTTGTGGCTAAAGGGATCAGGGGGTATGGAGAGAAAACAGGTACAGGATACTGAGTGTGATGATCAGCCATGATCATATTGATTGGCGGTGCAGGCTCGAAAGGCCAAATGGCCTACTCCTGCACCTATTTTCTATGTTTCTATGAAAAGTTGTGTCTACCTTCGATTTTCCAGCATCTGCGGTTCCTTCTTAAACATTGAATGGTGGGATATTGTTCATGTGCAGGCAGATGGGATGACTGTAAATGCCTATCTCACCAGGGACTAACTATACTGAACGTTTTTCCTTCCATTATTCATTATGTAAAAGAATATGTGTGTTATGATTGTGTTTATAATTTGTTTGGTTGTTTGGTTGTTTGTCTTTTGCACAAAAGTCCGCGAGCATTGCCACTTTCATTTCACTGCACATCTCGTATGTGTATGTGACAAATAAACTTGACTTGACTTGACTTTCAATTGCCATTGTGATCAGCATCATAGGCTGAGTTGCCTGCTTCTGTACTCCACTGTTCCATGTTTTATGAAAACAGAAAATGCTGGAAATACTCTGCAGGTCAGGCAGCATCTATGGAGAGGGAAACAAAGTTCATGTTTCAGGTCAAAGCTTGTTCATCAGAGGGTGATAGTCAAAGTTTGTTTTCATGATTGGAAAGCTTATGACAAGTGGGCTATTGTAGAGATCTGTGTGTTTGTTATAACCATCAATACAGTCATAAAGTCATACAGCACGGAAACAGCCCAACTTGCCCATGCCAACCAAGATATATAACCATATAACCATATAACAATTACAGCATGGAAAACAGGCCATCTCGACCCTTCTAGTACGTGCCGAACCCTAGTCCCATATACCTGCGCTCAGACCATAACCCTCCATTCCTTCCCCGTCCATGTAACTATCCAATTTATTTTTAAATGATAAAAATGAACCTGCCTCCACCACCTTCACTGGAAGCTCATTCCACACAGCCACCACTCTCTGAGTAAAGAAGTTCCCCTTCATGTTACCCCTAAACTTCTGTCCCTTCATTCTCAAGTCATGTCCTCTTGTTTGAATCTTCCCTACTCTCAGTGGGAAAAGCTTATCCACGTCAACTCTGTCTATCCCTCTCATCATTTTAAAGACCTCTATCAAGTCCCGCCTTAACCTTCTGCGCTCCAAAGAATAAAACCCTAACTTGTTCAACCTTTCTCTGTAACTTAGTTGCTGAAACCCAGGCAACATTCTAGTAAATCTCCTCTGTACTCTTTCTATTTTGTTGCCATCCTTCCTATAATTAGGCGACCAGAATTGTACACCATACTCCAGAATTGGCCTCACCAATGCCTTGTACAATTTTAACATTACATCCCAACTTCTATACTCAATGCTCTGATTTATAAAGGCCAGCACACCAAAAGCTTTCTTTACCACCCTATCTACATGAGATTCCACTTTCAGGGAACTGTACACAGTTATTCCCAGATCCCTCTGTTCACCTGCATTCTTCAATTCCCTACCATTTACCATGTACGTCCTATTTTGATTTGTCCTGCCAAGATATAGCACCTCACACTTATCAGCATTAAACTCCATCTGCCATCTTTCAGCCCACTCTTCCAACTGGCATAAATCTCTCTGTAGACTTTGAAAATCTACTTCATTATCCACAACCCCACCTATCTTAGTATCATCTGCATACTTACTAATCCAATTTACCACACCATCATCCAGATCATTGATGTACATGACAAATAACAGTGGACCCAACACAGATCCCTGTGGCACCCCACTAGTCACTGGCCTCCAACCTGACAAACAACCATCCACCATTACTCTCTGGCATCTCCCATTCAGCCACTGTTGAATCCATCTTGCTACTCCATCATTAATACCCAACCATTGAACCTTCTTAACCAACCTTCCATGAGGAACCTTGTCAAAGGCCTTACTGAAGTCCATATATACAACATCCACTGCTTTACCCTCATCAATTTCCCGAGTAACCTCTTCACAAAATTCAAGAAGATTAGTCAAACATGACCTTCCAGGCACAAATCCATGTTGACTGTTCTTAATCAGACCCTGTTTATCCAGATGCTTATATATATTATCTCTAAGTATCCTTTCCATTAATTTGCCCACCACTGACGTCAAACTAACAGGTCTTTAATTGCTAGGTTTACTCTTAGACCCCTTTTTAAACAATGGAACAACATGCGCAGTACGCCAATCCTCCGGCACTATTCCCGTTTCTAATGACATTTGAAATATTTCCGTCATAGCCCCTGCTATTTCTACACTAACTTCCCTCAATATCCTAGTGAATATCCTGCCCGGACCAGGAGACTTATCCACTTTTATATTTCTCAAAAGTGTCAGTACTTCCTATTCTTTGAATCTCATAGTTTCCATAGCTACTCTACTTGTTTCCCTTACCTCACATAATTCACTATCCTTCTCCTTGGTGAATACCGAAGAAAAGAAATATCTACCCCATCTCTTTTGGCTCTGCAGATAGCTGTCCACTCTGACTCTCTAATGGACCAATTTTATCCCTCGTTATCCTTTTGCTATTAATATAGCTGTAGAAACCCTTTGGATTTACTTTCACCCTATTTGCCAAAGCAACCTCATATCTTCTTTTAGCTTTTCTAATTTCTTTCTTAAGATTATTTTTACATTCTTTTTACTCTTTTAGCTTTTCTAATTTCTTTCTTAACATTCTTTTTACATTCTTTATACTTAGAAGATGCCACATCTACATGTGTCCCACCTGCCATGTACCTGTCCAAATGTCTTTTAAATGTTGTAATACTCGCCACCTACCTCCTCTGGCAGCTCAGAAACAGGCCCTATAAACCTACCTGAAGTACCATGATACATAGAAACATAGAAACATAGAAATTAGGTGCAGGAGTAGGCCATTCGGCCCTTCGAGCCTACACCGCCATTCAATATGATCATGGCTGATCATCCAACTCAGTATCCCGTACCTGCCTTCTCTCCATACCCCCTGATCCCCTTAGCCACAAGGGCCACATCTAACTCCCTCTTAAATATAGCCAATGAACTGGCCTCAACTACCCTCTGTGGCAGAGAGTTCCAGAGATTCACCACTCTCTGTGTGAAAAAAAGTCTTCTCATCTCGGTTTTAAAGGATTTCCCCTTTATCCTTAAGCTGTGACCCCTTGTCCTGGACTTCCCTAACATCGGGAACAATCTTCCTGCATCTAGCCTGTCCAACCCCTTAAGAATTTTGTAAGTTTCTATAAGATCCCCTCTCAATGTTCTAAATTCTAGAGAGTATAAACCAAGTCTATCCAGTCTTTCTTCATATGACAGTCCTGACATCCCAGGAATCAGTCTGGTGAACCGTCTCTGCACTCCCTCTATGGCAATAATGTCCTTCCTCAGATTTGGAGACCAAAACTGTACACAATACTCCAGGTATACATATCATCGCTGATCCAATTTCTCTGAATATCCCCATATTCCTGTACGCTTGGCCTTTCTCAGTTCCTCTCCAAATGCCTTTTAAGCATTGATATTATATCTGCCGTTATCACCTCCTGAGGCAACTCCTGCCAGATAATCACCAGCCTTATGTGAAAAACCTACTCCTCAGATCTCCTTTACATTTTTCATCTCTCGCCTTAAACCTGTGCCCTCTGGTTCTATTTACCCTCATATTTTTATAAATCTCTATAAGGCACTCCTTAGCTTCTTATGTTCCAATGAGAATAAACCCAGCATGTCCAATTTCTCTGAATGACTACAGGCCTCCATTCCAGACACCATCATGGTGAATTTCTTCTGCAATCTCTCTACAGCTACCATACCTTTCCTATCATGTAGTGACCAGAACCGTACACTAACCAGGTGTTGTGTAAAGGGGCAAAATAACATTTCTACTCTTATATTGAAAGACTCGTCTGTGAAAGCATACATACCAAATGCTGCCTTTAGTACCATTTCTACCTTTGTCATCACTATCAGCAATCTATGGATTTGTAGCCCAAGTTCCCTCTGTATCTGACACTGCTAAACTCCCTGTCAAATGGATTATATATCCTCCAAGAATTTGACATCCAAAGTGCAAATGTAGAACAGAACAGTACACCATAGGAACAGGCCCTTTGCCCATAATGTTTATGGTGAACCTAATGCCAAGTTAAACTGATCTCATCTGCCTGTACACAATCCACATCCAGAAGCTATGGAGGGTACATTGGGAGTAGTTGTTGTTGGGTAAGTCCATGGAGGATATGTGGGAGTCGTTTAAAGGCCAGCTGATCAGCATATTCCAGTGAGGAGGAGTGATAAGGACGGAAAGGTAAGGGAACCATGGATGACCAAGGAGGTTGTAAACTTGGTCAGGAAGAAAAAAGAAGTGCATGCCAGGTTTAAGAAAGTGGCGTCAGAGAGGGCTTATGAGGAATATAAAGCGAGTAGGAATGAACTCAAGCATGTGGAAGGGCCAGAAATGGCCAAGAAATGTATTTGGCGAGCCAGATTAAGGTATAGCCGAGGCTTTTTATACGTACATTAAAAATAAGAGGGAGAAGGTTGGACCTCTCAAAGACAAAGGGAGAAATCTATGGTTGGAGTTAGAGGATGTAGATGAGGTACTAAATGTGTACAGGCAGATGAGATCACAGTCTTAGAATAAAGGGGAGGTCATTTAAGACTGAGGTGAGAAAAAAAACTTTCTCCCAGAGAGTTGTGAATTTATGGGGCTAGTGGAGTCAAGGTATATGGGGAGAAGGCAGGCACGGGTTATTGATTGGGGATGATCAGCCATGATCACAATGAATGGTGGTGCTGGCTCGAAGGGCTGAATGGCCTCCTCCTGCACATATTTTCTACGTTTCTATGTACCTTGCATCTGCATTCACCAAGATGGACTTGGAAGGTCAGCAAGGTCAGTGTGGAAAATAAAAATATGCTGGGGCATTTTGAGATTGAGAAGGAGGTGATGTACATTCATCTGCCATATTTCTGTACGCTCTAACACATGGCAGAGTAAGTAACCCTGAAATTACAACCCAAGAGGTCCTGCTTTTCAACTTACTACCAAACTCTCTAAATACCTTTCTCTTTTTACATATGCCGTGAGTACCACTTTGGACTACAACATCTGGAAGCTTCCACTCCCCTTTCAGCATATTCTATACACGCTTTATAACATCCTTGACCCTGCACCTGGGATGCAACACACCATTTCGAGGCTCACCTGAGGCTACAGAAATGTCTGTCTGTCTCCCGTTCTCATTACTGTTCATCGAGACTTTGTCCTTTGTTGCTGTACCACAGGGCCAATCACGGTGCCGCTGATCTCGCTTCTACTGCTTTCCTCTGAAAGGCCATCCGCTTCACCCGTGTGTGGTAGTGCAGGTGTTTAATGGGGAATTCCCACGGGGGATGCCTGCACTGCCGACCTTCCCGTCCCCACAGACACCCATTGACAGTTTGACTGAACCTGTGGTGTGACCATCTACTGCCACTCCAATCTATAACATTTTCTTCCTCCTGTACTTTCTACCTCAGTGGCTTCAACTACTGCTCCAATTCATAAAACAACACATTTTACAATGATTCAATTGGTCCATTAGAGAGTCAGAGTGGACAGCTATCTGCAGAGCCAAAAGAGATGGGGGAGATATTGAACAATTTCTTTTCTTCGGTATTCACCAAGGAGAAGGATATTGAATTATGTGAGGTAAGGGAAACAAGTAGAGTAGCTATGGAAACTATGAGATTCAAAGAAGAGAAAGTACTGACACTTTTGAGAAATATAAAAGTGGATAAGTCTCCAGGTCCGGACAGGATATTCCCTAGAGCATTGAGGGAAGTTAGTGTAGAAATAGCAGGGGCTATGACAGAAATATTTCAAATGTCATTAGAAATGGGAATAGTACCGGAGGATTGGCGTACTGCGCATGTTGTTCCATTGTTTAAAAAGGGGTCCAAGAGTAAACCTAGCAATTATAGACCTGTTAGTTTGACGTCAGTGGTGGGCAAACTAATGGAAAGGATACTTAGAGATAATATATATAAGCATCTGGATAAACAGGGTCTGATTAGGAACAGTCAACATGGATTTGTGCCTGGAAGGTAGTGTTTGGCTAATCTTCTTGAATTTTTTGAAGAGGTTACTCGGGAAATTGATGAGGGTAAAGCAGTGGATGTTGTATATATGGACTTCAGTAAGGCCCTTGACAAGGTTCCTCATGGAAGGTTGGTTAAGAAGGTTCAATGGTTGGGTATTAATGGTGGAGTAGCAAGATGGATTCAACAGTGGCTGAATGGGAGATGCCAGAGAGTAATGGTGGATGGTTGTTTGTTAGGTTGGAGGCCAGTGACTAGTGGGGTGCCACAGGGATCTGTGTTGGGTCCACTGTTGTTTATCATGTACATCAATGATCTGGATGATTGTGTGGTAAATAGGATTAATAAGTATGCAGATGATACTAAGATAAGTGGGGTTGTGGATAATGAAGTAGATTTTCAAAGTCTACAGAGAGATTTATGCCAGTTGGAAGAGTGGGCTGAAAGATGGCAGATGGAGTTTAATGCTGATAAGTGTGAGGTGCTACATCTTGGCAGGACAAATCAAATTAGTATGTATATGGTAAATGGTAGGGAATTGAAGAATGCAGGTGAACAGAGGGATCTGGGAATAACTGTGCACAGTTCCCTGAAAGTGGAATTTCATGTAGATAGGGTGGTAAAGAAATCTTTTGGTGTGCTGGCCTTTATAAATCAGAACATTGAGTATAGAAGTTGGGATGTAATGTTAAAATTGTACAAGGCATTGGTGAGGCCAATTCTGGAGTATGGTGTACAATTTTGGTCGCCTAATTATAGGAAGGATGTCAACAAAATAGAGAGAGTACAGAGGAGATTTATAGGAATGCTGCCTGGGTTTCAGCAGCTAAGTTACAGAGAAAGGTTGAACAAGTTAGGGCTTTATTCTTTGGAACGCAGAAGGTTAAGGGGGTACTTGATAGAGGTCTTTAAAATGGTGAGAGGGATAGACAGAGTTGACTTGGATAAGCTTTTCCCACTGAGAGTAGGGAAGAGTAGGGAAGATTCAAACAAGGGGACATGACTTGAGAATTAAGGGACATAAGTTTAGAGGTAACATGAGGAGGAACTTCTTTACTCAGAGAGTGGTGGCTGTGTGGAATGACCTTCCACGAACGGTGGACGCGGGGACCAGCCAGAGAGTCACCTGGTCGGTGGGCCATCACCAGATCCACCACGCCCGCAGCCTCATACCTAAGGCTCTCCACATGGGCTTCCAGTGAAGGTGGTGGAGGCAGGTTCGTTTTTATCATTTAAAAATAAATTGGATAGTTATATGGACGGGAAAGGAATGGAGGGTTATGGTCTGAGCGCAGGTATATGGGACTAGGGGAGAATACGTGTTCGGCACGGACTAGAATGGTCGAGATGGCCTGTTTCCGTGCTGTGATTGTTATATGGTTATATGGTTTTAAGACATAAAACAGTTCCAAATGTTAGAACCCTTCTTTTGAGGGCCCCAAGTCTCATGGTCACCTGTGGAGTAGAGCCACTCAGCACATAAACAGATCCCTTGGGCCATCATCAACCAGCAAGCATCCTAGCCTGGTGCATTTTATTTCCACACACCTCCATTAACCAACACCCCTCCCCCAAATTCTACAACTCTTCTATGCACTTTGGGCTATTCACAGCAGACAATTAAAGTGGCAATCAACAGGTTTTTGTAGATATGCGAGAAAACTGTAGTGCCATGTGAAAAGACAACAGACAACACTGGAGACGACACTGGAACCTAAAGCCCCTGTCCCACTTAAGTGTCCTTGGCACGCTAATTACGCGACCTCGTGGTGACATTGAGGCGCGACGCTCCGGCGAAGGTCGCACGCAATTTCTCTGTACTGATTTCATGCGCCCACACAGCCGTCTGGAGCGCGTGATGTCATTTTAAGATGGACACAAAATGCTGGAGTAAATCAGCTGGACCGGCAGCATCTCCGGAGAGAAGGAATGGGTGACGTTTCGTGTCGAGACTCTTCTTCAGTCTGAAAGAAGGTCTTGACCCGAAACATCATCCATTTCTTCTCTCCAGAGATGCTGCCGGTCCCGCTGTGTTCCCCCAGCAGTTTGTGTCTATCTTCAATTTTCTTGGCCCCGCTCTTGGAGTAGGTGGGGGCGGATCCGGACCGCAACGGTCGTGAGCCCCAGGCCAAGCTCAGCGATCGTTCGCCTGCTTCTCCTGCTGTTGGAGGTGAGGCATTGCATCACGCTGAGGTCGTGGGCTTATCCCACTTTGGCCGTCAGTTACGCGACAGGCCGTTGGCGCGCGAAGATTTCGTTTTCTACAAAATTTTCGGAGCCCCGTGCAATGTCGCACACAACTACATACCCCTCTGCACTTCCCAGTGGGACCGGCCCCGCGCGGCCAGACGATGACCGTGCGCCTCAACGCGACGACTTTTTTAATTTGCTGCATGTTTTCTATAACTGTAGGCCGCATCTGCTGAATTAACAAAATATTTGCGTGAGAAATACAGCCTACTGAAATGTTCTCATGTTAAAAAATCTATATTATGCTATTGTTACAGTAATGAGTATGAAAGGTCAAAATCGATTCCTGGAGTTCTTTGTTCTTCTAATGCAAAGATTGGTACGAGAAGAGAATTTTAAACCAGTTTCCAGATGGGCAAGTGAAGTTGTAGCGTTTTTAAAAAGGTAAGTACATTATCATTTAGGACAAACACTAAAAACAGAAAATGTAGGCGATATTCAATAGGTCAGGCAGCATCCATGGAGAATGAAACTCATGTCAAGAGTGTTTTATTGTCACATGTCCTGAAATGGAACTATGAAATTCTTACTTGGTGCCGCATAATAGATTACTCTGTAATCACTGTAATAACAAACAATAATAGTGCAAAGAGAAAAACAATGTCCCCAAGTCTACATTACAGTTTTCAGGCACCTATATCTTCTACCTGATGGCAGATGTGAAATACAATACAATACAATAATACAATACAATTATCTATTGTCATTTGAACCGCAAATGAAGTTCAAACTAAATTTGGTTTCTGCAGTCATACAACAAGAAAAAGACCTAGTTCATAAGTTCATAAGTTCATTTATTGTCACATACACCAATTGGTGAAGTGAAATTCACTGGCCAGGTCAGTCATACAATTTAAAAACCAAGACTCAATAAACCACATTTTAACATAAACATCCATCACAGTGACTCCTACACATTCCTTACTGTGATGGAAGGCAAAAATAAAGTTCAAGTCCTTCCCTTGTTGTTCTTCCTTGGTTGGGGCCTCAAGCCCCCCGTTGACGGGACGGTCTTGAGTCCCGTTGCCGGCGGCATCGAGCCGTTCAGCTCCCGCATCCGGGGGTTATCCGGCGCCCTCCAAGACACACAACCAACACAATTTACACAAATATCCATCACAGTGAATCTCCTCCTCACTGTGATGGAAGGCAAAGTCTTGTCTCTCCCCTGTGTTCCATTCTTCTCCCGCTGTTAAAGCCCCCGGCGGGCGATGGCAAGTCCCGTGGCCATTAAGGCCAGGCAATGCCAGGCCCCGCTCCGGGTCTTAATGTTGGAGCCCCCGGCGGGCGATGGCACGTCCCGCAGCCGTTAAAGCTGTGCCGGGCGATGTAAGGCCCCGCTCCGGCTCATTTTTAACCCCGTGATTCGGGTGGGAGAAGTCAGGACCCATGGTAGACTGGGCAGTGTTCAACTCTTTTTGCACTTTCTTCTTCATCTACGTTCATTCGAGTTGCCGAATCTGGCCATGATACACCCAGTCAATATACTCACTACTCTACACCAGTAGAAGCTAAAGAGTATTCGTTGACATACCAAATCGCTTCAATCTTCTAAGGAAGTAGAGGCATTGATGGGCTTTCTTTATGATTGCATCAACGTGCTGGATCCAGGACAGATCTTCAGAGATATGCAAGGCCAGGAAGTTGGAGCAGAATCATTGATTCAGATCATTGACCTTTCATCAAAAGTGGCCCCTGGTTCTGGTCTCCCCCAACATCGGGAATATGTTTCCTGCCTCTAGTGTGTCGAAGCCCTTGACAATCTTATATGTTTCAATGAGATATCCTCTCATCCTACTAAACTCCAGAGTGTACAAGCCCAGCTACTCCATTCCCTCAGCTTATGACAGTCCCGCCATCCCAGGAATTAACCGTCTAAACCTGCGCTGCACTCCCTCAATAGCAAGAATGTCCTTCCTCAAATTAGGGGACCAAAACTGCACACAATACTCTAGGTGTGGTCTCACTAGGGCTCTGTACAACTGTAGAAGGACCTGTTGTGGAACTCGTGTTGTGGATTCAATGAGAAGAAAAGAATATACTTCATTGTGTATAATTAGATGGAATAAATCGGATCTGTTTGCAAATAAATTAATTAATGAGCATTTGTTTGAATTTTGCAATCAGTTTAATAGAAGAAAACTATAGTGCAATAGTAGAAATTAAAATCTTTATAAAATGAAGATTAGTCAATGTGAATTAGGACATTAAATAGAAGTGAGATGGGACATAAGCAGCAGCAAATATTTAAGGAACTACTTCATAATTTGCACTAAAAAATATTTTCTGAGGAATTAAGTGGTGTTTGGAGCCTTGACCTCAGAACAAGATTAATGGTATTAGGGTGTCCATCAATTATCAGCTTTGACTCTTAAAATTCAAACCAACATTTTATTTAATCCAAACAGGCGTAACAGATCTCTTCTTGGCCTCAAAGGAACAGAGAGCAAATCAAAGAAATCCATGAGGAACACAGCAGTTGTGGTGGAGTATCACAATGTAAGTTAAAGCTGGAGTATTGGGAGATTGTTTCCAGGTGCATTTACACGTTATCTGGTATGGATATTTTCCTAATGACACATTTGCAAGAGACATGTAAATATTTTATATTAGCTGAAATCAACTATGATTATGCAGAGAATAATTGGGGAAACCTTTGTGTCACTAAACGTCTGTGCATCAGAAATCAAATATGAGGGAAACCATACTTGGACAAGGCAATTGGGCTGGAAAAAATGCTTTGGAATCCTGGAAGCAAGACATCAAAATAGAGATAGTAATAAAAGTTAACCATATGTTAAAGTTGTGAGAAACCGTATAATTGTGCTGTGTAGAATGTGGTTGTGCAACCCACTGTCTGCAATTTTCTTTCAAAAAGCAATCGTTTTCGCCCCAATTCTTTTGCAATTTTCTCTCCCTTAAATAATTATCCAGTGTTTTATAAATCTACTGTTGAATCAGTTCCCACCAGTCTATTGAATAATGTGCTCAACATTCTAACTATGCGTTCCATTTTTGGTCATTGTCATTGACCTGTCAGCCTTTGGAAACAATTTTCCTTCATTTAAGGTTTCTTAACCTTTCATAACTTAAGAAATTGTTCCAACTCTCATCAAAAATCTGCTTTGAGGAGAGCCAGGTTTCTCTTGTCTATCAAATGGTATCAAATGAGCTATTCTAGTTAATCAATAACCTTTGCCTTCAGAAATGTGAATAGATCTTGTATCACTAGGTGGGCCAGCAAAGAATTTATATATAGGAACTAGACCAAAATGCAGACCCGTGGGTCTGATCCCCCATGTTCCCACCAACATGTGGTTAAAAGGGGGGGGGTGGTGGGGGGGGAGAGGGAAAGAGAAGGAGAGGAAGAGGGGAGAAAGTGCTGGGGAGATTGTGAGAGGGGGTAAGAATGAGGGTGAGAGAGAGGGGAAGAGAAAGAGAGACTGGGGGGGGAGAGAGGGAGAGAGAGAGGGAGAGGGAGAGAGGGAGAGAGGGAGAGGGGGAGGGAGGGGGGGGAGAGAGACGGGGGGGGGGGAGAGGGGGGGGGGAGAGAGGGGGGGGGGAGAGAGGGGGGGGGGAGAGGGGGGGGGGGGAGAGAGGGGGGGGGGGGGGGGGAGAGGGGGGGGGGGAGAGAGGGGGGGGGGGAGAGAGAGGGGGGGGAGGGGGGGGGGGGAGGGGGGGGGAGAGGGGGGAGAGAGAAGGGGGAGGGGAAAGGAGGGGGAGGAGGAGGGGGGGGAGGAGGAGAGGGAGGGGGGAGGAGGGGGAGGGAGGAGGGGGGGGGAGGAGGGAGGAGGGAGGGGGAGGGGAGGGGAGGGAGGGGGGAGAGGGGGGGGGGGAGAGGGGGGGGGGGGGGGAGGAAGGGAGGAGGAGAGGGAGGGATGGGGGAGAGGAGAGGGGGGGGGGGGAGGAGAGGACGGACGGGGGGGGGGGGAGGGACGGGGGGAGGAGAGGGACAGGGGGGGGGGGGGGGAGAGTGCCTTTTTACTTCAACCCAAACAACTATTTGCAGGCAGTGCTTTTTTACCTCTAACCATATTTTCATTTTCAAACCAAATTAAGGGTACTCACAGTGCTGTAGACATTTGTCAGTGTCATTCAAAGCTCTGATTGAGGCACACCACTTGCAGAGACTGATTGAGGCACACCACTTGCAGAGACTGATTGAGGCACACTACTTGCAGAGACTGATTGAGGCACACCACTTCCTGGTTTTATAATAGCTCCAGAGCAGCAGAGAGAATGGGGAATGTTGTAAAAACATTAATATCTCTGTCAATTTTCATCAACGGGAAAAATCCTCGGCACACACGCGGCGGAGGGGGGCTCTGAGCGAGGTGGCCAATAATGACGGCCGTAGGTGGCGGCGTTCTCTCGGAAACCGCAGCACAGAAAGCCGAAACCGGTCAAGAACAGAGTTTTAGTAATATATAGATAGAAGACACAGTACTGGAGTAACTCAGCGGGTCAGGTAGCATCTCTGCAGAACATGGATAGTGATGTTTTGGGTTGGGACCTTTCTTCAGGTTGATCAGACTCTTCAGATGATATCCTCGTCAAATCTGTCACAATCTTTATTTTTTTTATTGTCCTTGCATGCTTCAAATCATCACCAAATCATGCCCTGTACCCCCAAGTTGAAGGTGTAATGTAAATCAGAACTATTGGCAATCCTGGACAATTACTTTATATGTCTCTCCTCCATCCAAAAATCAACATCTATCACAAGTGTTTTTTATGGATTTGCTGCCATTTTACCCCTTTGGGTTCAATTTTATGTAAAAGCATATGACATTAGCACTCTGGTGGAAATGGGAGAATACTATCTAGTTATTGGGAACCCTGACTCATGGCCCAAAGACAAAGGTTTAAATCATAAAACGACAACTGAAGATTTAAAATTTTGTTTATAAAATAATGTGAAATACAAATGGAGGTATGCATATTTCACTTGGATAGCTTACACCCCAGCGGTATGAACATTGACTTCTCTAACTTCAAGATGCCCTTGCTTTCCCTCTCTCTCCATCCCCTCCCCCTTCCCAGCTCTCCCACCAGACTTACTGTCTCCGCCTACATTTTATCACTCCCCTGACATCAGTCTGAAGAAGGGCCTCGACCCAAAACGTCACCCATTCCTTCTCTCCCCTGATGCTGCCTTTCCTGCTGAGTTACTCCAGCATTTTGTGTCTGCCTTCGATTTAAACCTACACATCTACCTACACATTCTGTCTTCTTCACTGTGGTCGCTGGGTATGTCAAGTTCCAAGGACAGTGCATTTGTGTACAGTTTGGAGAGAGTTTCCATGACGTTCCACAACATTGACTCTTGATGTCAGAAGAACTTTTTTCACACAGAGAGTGGTGAGTCTCTGGAACTCTCTGCCGCAGAGGGTAGTCGAGGCCAGTTCATTGGCTATATTTAAGAGGGAGTTAGATGTGGCCCTTGTGGCTAAGGGGATCAGAGGGTATGGAGAGAAGGCAGGTACGGGATACTGAGTTGGATGATTAGCCATGATCATATTGAATGGCGGTGCAGGCTCGAAGGGCCGAATGGCCTACTCCTGCACCTAATTTCTATGTTCTATGTCTATGTCATGATGTTCAATAAAACCAGGTCAAACAAGATAGAAAAAAAACACTGATAATTTACATTTATAACCATATAACCATATAACAATTACAGCACGGAAACAGGCCATCTCGACCCTTCTAGTCCGTGCCGAACACATAATCTCCCCTAGTCCCATATACCTGCGCTCAGACCATAACCCTCCATTCCCTTCCCATCCATATAACTATCCAATTTATTTTTAAGCATTAAGCAATTTATTTTTGAGCAAATTGTTTTAATTTATTTGTGTTTGATATCTGTAGTTGAGTTTTAGATTATAAATACTTTTCAAAATTTTGGGGATTTTTTAACTTTTAAAAGTACATATAATCTTCACTAGTTTCAGTGTTCTTGAATGTTTGAGACAATCAGAAACTATTCAGACAGTTGCAGCTTTAACAGCCAGCCAAATTTCTGGAGATGTATGAAAAGTTGGCTCATCAATGTGCTGTTTTCACAGATTGTTCAATAAGTTCTTACTGAGGGATCCACTTAAACTTACAGTGGACTCAATGAGTAGCTGAGTGGCAAATGTGAGATTTAGACTAGACTTTAGATACAGCTCGGAAACTGCTCGTTTGGCCCACCGAGTGTGCGCCGACCAGCGCACCCTGTACACTAGCTCTATCCTACCCACCAGGTACAATTTGCAATTTTACTGTAGTCAATTAACCTAGAAACCTGTACATCTTTGGAATGTGGGAGGAATACAGAGCACCCGTAAAAAGCCGACAAGGTCACAGGAAGAACGCATGAACTACGTATGAACAGCACCATACGGGATCGGACATGTACGGGTCAGGATCAAACCTTGGCCTCTGGCACTGTAAGGCAGCAACTACCACTCTACCACTGGGCCATACCCCCCCCCCCCCCCCTCCCCATTGATCTATTGAGCAAAGGAAATTCCCAGTAAATTTCGGAACAATTTTTTGCTGCTTATTTTTGCTGCTGTTATTTCAAAAACCTAAGATTTTAATATAGGTTTTCAAATACAAAAGCATGTTCGATTCAGTGAAATGGAACATGAATGCAGAGGTGAATTATGCTGTCTAAGTTCACGATATTTATAGAATTAATGGTTAACTTAGAAAATTATTCAGAGATTTGTAACTACATTGCAAAATATGTTGTTTTCATTATTCAGACACCTATGACCAAAAAACCAAAAGACAAAGTAAAATTGAAAGATCTTCTGGATGAATTTCTCAACAATCCAATGCTTAAGATGGATCCAACTGCACAAAGGTAGCTACAATTGCTCATTATCTGTTTTGCTCTTTATTTCATTGCTTTTTAAAATATTAATCTTGTTTGGTTTTCAACGGTATCATCATTGTTTATACCCAAAAGTAAATGGGGAAGAAAGAATAATGTTCACCCTTTCTTCATCTATTCATTCAGTCAAGGTTTAGTGGAAATTGTAGAAGGGAATACCAAAAGCAGAGCCTCCAAATGATGTGTAGAAAGGAACTACAGTTGCTGTTTTACACCAAAGACACACAAAATGCTGGAGTAACTCAGCGGGTCAGGCAGCATCTCTGAAGACAAGGAATAGGAATCCTTTTCTCCAGAGATGCTGCCTGACCCGCTGAGTGACCCAAGAATGATGAGTTGCCAGCCTAGTGAAGTTGCAATATGGCACCCTGGACAGCAAAAGGAGAATGCACCAGAGTCTTCACAACCTTTCCTATCCATGTACTTGTTGAAATGCCATTATACCCAGCTATCCAGCCTCCTTAGGCAGCTTGTTTCATATGTGGACCACACTCTGCATGAAGAAATTGCCGCTCAAATCTCTTTTACAACTTAAAAAAATAAAAACAGAAAATGCGGACTTACTCATCAGTTCAGTGCGCTTCTGTGGAAAGAATAACAGAACTTACATTTAAGATTGAATCCTTAGCTCTGTTCCTCTTCCCATAGGAAAAGCCTAACCTGCTGAGTATTTCCAGTGCTTTCTCTTTTTATGTGGCTACTGTGGCTGTAAGAAGAGGTCAGATCATAGGTATTCACACTTCATGATACCACCATCTTCAAGGAACAATTTGGCAACATGATATCTTCTCCACTTGCCTACTTAAGTGCAGATCAAGCAGCTCTGAAGCAACTTCACACCATTCAGGCTAAAACTACTTATTTGTTTTGTATCCCCATCATTCACCATCCAGTCGACATTCATTCATTCATAGCACCACCATTGCACAGTGACTACTTTTGTATCGTCCATCCAAAAGGCCCAAGCTACTTCACCAGCACTTCCCAAACCCACAACCAAAGGGGGACCAGGGGTAGCTGCACTGTACACAATGCAGATTCCTCCACATTATCCTAATGTAGAAACATATTGTCGATCCTTTATCTTTTCTGGTATCTAAATTCTGAACATCACTGCACAACAGCACATTCACCCGAAAGCTCATTAATTTAAAAAGGCAGCTCACAACCATCTTCTCAGAAATAGTTAAAATAACAACAAATACTAGACATTATCAGCCATTGTGAATATGCTGAATGCTGAAAAATAAATACAATTAATGAAAATTGCAAGATTTTTTTAAATCATTTAACAAACCATATGATTGATTTATTCAAATTGACAGATTTGTGATTTTGGTGGGGAATGATGAGGCTTTGGCTCCAGTTAGATTCCTTAACATTAGTGCTGAATGCTTCATCAGCAGCTCACTAAACAACACTGATTTGGGAGCACAGCAAATCACTGCTTGAAAGCAGAAAATAACCAGGCAAAGGTGTAACTGCAATTACCTTAAACAACCGTGTAAGTGCATTAAAGTGATTCTTGCACTGAATCAAGGAGTGTTGTCTTTACATCAATTAATTCTGTTTTTGCTCTTTATGTGATCATGGCCAACTTAAGGAATCATGGATCGACACAAAGTGCTGGAATAACTCAGCAGGTCAGGCAGCATCTCTGGAGAAAAATGATGGGTGACATTTCAGGTTTGGACCCTTCTTCAGACCTGAAACGTCCAGTCGGAAGGGACGGTCCCAACCCAAAATGTCACTAGAGATGCTGCCTGACCCGCTGAGTTACTCTCGCACTTTATGTTTAAATTCGGTATAAACCAGCATCTGCATTTCCTTTCAACACATCAAGAATCAAGGTCTGTCATTACTTTACCCTTAAATTATTTTCAAGTTTTTTTAGTTAAAAGGGAAGCTCACAGTTGTGTGCCTAATATAAATAAAGTACATTATGTGGTTATATCACCATTTTTTCTAAATTACACCATTGACTGAATGGTGGAATGACCAGGATGAAAATGACACAATTGGATAAAAGTACTGGTTGCAGGGAAATGGAAAAGTTGCATCTTACTTCAAATATTTCAATATTTAATTGCATTAGTTTCTCAAAATATTATTGTATGCTTCCGTCATGTGAGAATGTGAGACGATTATGAAGAATTGCATTCTTTTTTAAAATAACTGTTTGGAAACCATGCAAAATTATCTCAAGATATCTGAAAATAAAATACTTCAAAAAAGTTTGGCGGCTGAGTTTTTATTTTTAATATTTTTATTTTAGATGTAAATTCCTTTGGTGTGTGAATTTTTATTTTATATGTGAATTTTTAACGCTGTACTTAGGAAACAGAAGGAAAAATTGGAAAAGAAGGCCAGAGAAATTTTCCGAACACAGCTCAGACCACATGTGCACAGTTACTTTCAACGTAAAAGATTCCATCAGTATTGTATTAATGAAATGCCATGGCATAGTCAGCTGCACAAGCTAGTGGGAATTAGGCACTTTACTGCATTCATGAAGTGCTACGAAGAAGAAGGCTGGACTTCAAAGACCATTAGCAGGTACGTTGCATTTTATAATCCAATATTATACATGAGTAATGTCAATGGTGAGATTGAGTTGGCTGATCCTAGCAGTAGAGTTGTAAATTTGATACGTGCGAATTAAAAAAAGCAACCTTGTCTCTGGACCTGTGACTTAGAAAGAACAGGTTATTTCGCCAGCCCTAATTTCAGAAGAGAGATGCTTTCTTCTGGAAGAATAAGATTAGTCGATTCCAACATCCAAGGAGCTGTGGTTGCGGGCGTCCAGCCGCGGGCGGCGCTGGATCCGAGATCGCCAGTGTCGGAGCTCCTACCAGCGCTGCCTGATGACTTCAGGTGCCACGGTCTCCGGGGAGGGACCAGCCACTCCAGACATTTCCAAGCCGCCGAGGACTGTTCACCCGACGCCGGAGTTCCAGCTTTCCGGCAAAGAGGGCCTGAAAACATCTGACTGGCTGCAGAGGCCACAAATAGGCCCCGACCTTGGGTGCTTCACAGAGGAAGAGGACTGAACTTTTTGATGCCTTTCCCCACAGTGGAAATTTTGATTCTGTTGTGGGGGGACGTTCATGTTGAATTCTATAATATGTTGTGTCATTTTTCTTTTTTTTTCTTTTTCTATGGATGTACGGAAACTTTATTATTTATTTTATGTAAAGCACTTTGTTTCAACGCGAGTTGATTTAAACGTGCAATATAAATAAAATGTACTTACTTAATAAAATCAGAATTACGAGAACAGGATGAGTAAATGTTGCAACATCTTGTAATTTTGTACAGAACAGTGCAGTGTATCAGTCAATCCACCATGACTCAACCTGGACTGGCTGCTGGTAGTTTTCAGTATCGGTGGAATATTACAAAAGTTATGAAAAGTAATCAAGTCAAGTCGAGTCACTTTTATTTATATAGCACAACTCTCGCTGGCCAAAGTGATTTACATTGGTATAAGAATAGTAAATGAAAAATTTGTAAAAATCAGGCAGTGTTGTGGGTAGTGAGGAGGTTGTCAAAGGTGGAGGCCGGTTCTCTGAAAGATTTAGATAGAGCTCTAAAAGATAGCGGAGTCAAGGGATATCGGGAGAAGGCAGGAACGAGGTACTGATTGTGGATGATCAGCCATGATCACATTGAACGGCAGTGCTGGTTCAAAGGGCCAAATGGCCTACTCCTGCACCTATTGTCTATTGTCTATTGATACAGTAGGATCTATGTTGTTGGAGATATCGAGTGGAGAAATAGCATGGGGTGTTAAAGAATGCGTATGGATATTTGCCTTTATCAGTGAGGCTGTTGAATATAAAGGTCAGTAAGTCATGATGTCTATCTATCTATATCTTTATTATTGCTAAAACTCTTATCTTGTCCTCTTCCGGTTTGCATTGTTTTTAAACATATAAGGTTTTTAACCTTATATCGCAAGGATTCTTCGCCACCTTACTCACCGTTCTCCTCTGCTCCAAGCACACCAAGATATGTTCCAATCGGTGGAATATTACAAAAGTTATGAAGGTTTAAAAAATCATGAGATCAGCAGATTGGTCTTCTCGCCTGTCATTCACCATGAAGGTAACGCTCCTTCAGGCACCCGCATTCAATCACAGGGTCGAGGTAAATAATGTCCCAGAGGCAGGGCTGAGTCCATGAGCCGCACTGATTGAGTCCACAATAGTGGAGTCAGGGAAGCCGCTTAGTGGAGCCGGGAAGTGATGTGTGGTGTCGTGGCAGGTGGTCGCTTAGTGGAGTCCCTCCTCCCCCACACACTTGGCCTCCCCCCCCCTACACCCCTCTTTCAACCCTCCCCCCTTCCCCCCTCCTCCCAACAGCCCCCCTCCCCCCACACACCAACCTCCCCCTTTACCCCTCCCCCTTCCCCCACCACTCCACACCATCCCACCCCCACACACACCCCCCACACCAACCCCAACACCCACGCCAACCTCTCCCTCTCACACCAACCCCTCCCCCTGCCACACCCCACCTCCCCTCACCCACATTCCACCCCCCTCACCCACACCCCCCCTCCCCCACTCACCCTACTCCCCCATGACAGAAGAGAGAGGAGTTGTAGTTTGATAGCTACCGAGAAAAAGGATTTCCTGTGATGTTCTGCCCTGTATCTTCGTGGAACCAGTCTGTTGCTGAAGGTGCTCAGACTGGCAGCATTCTTTCAGAGCAATGCTGATACTTGTTGAAATGTAGTCAGGATCAGAAGGACATCCTAAATCCAGACCTTTGAATAGTGAGGGTCACGGAGCCCTCACGATATAAGCTTGTGAAACCATGTTGATGAATATTCAGTGTAGTTCTGACAGTGGCCTTGCTGCCAATATTGCACGTCTTCACACACTCAATGATTAACGTTACACTTCCAGGAGCTGATTTATTTTCATAAGATCTGTCTTATAATATAATATTATTATTATTATTATTATTATTATTATTATTATTATTATTATAAACCAAATAATATCTCATACAAAAAAGAGATTTACTAATTGGCAAAAGTAAATGTTAACACTATTTTATAAAATGCAAAATGTTAGTAGCACATATTGATAGTTCCATCTCTGCTCCTCGTGGAACACGAGAGCAGTTTATTTAACAGATTGCTATCTTCTTGTTGTTCGCAGATACTCCTTTCTGGACCCAGATATCTTTATTCTCCATAATTCTGGGGCTCTAATTGTTGACACAGAGCGTGGTGATTCAGAAACTATGTTCGAATTTAATCTGTTTACAGACAAAGCCAAAGAAGATTCATCAGAAACATCATCAGGTTGTATCCAAAAGCAAAATGGCCAGCTTGTTAAATACTTCACGCATGAATTATATTGTTCAGCAAACATGTTCCAGAGTTGTTTTTGCGAATCTGGACACAGTTCCATGAGATGTACTTGTTGCTCAATAATGCCACTCAGGATTTGCAACAGAAAGGATTTGTAGGTTAATTGGCTTGATAAATGTAAAAATTGTCCCTAGTGTGTGTAGGATGATGTGCGGGGAACGCTGGTCACCGCAGATGGGGTGGGTCAAAGGGCCTGTTTCCGTGCTGTATCTCTAAACTTAACTAAACCGAAGTTTAAAAATAAATATTCCAGTACTGTTATTTGTAGTATCCACCAACAGACACTCAAAAATAATTACATTAATTCCTAGATTTATGGTTTTAAACTCCTCCATTCTTGGAAAAAGACATGTGCCTGTCCCATTGGCGACTTTTTAGGCAACTGCATGAGACTATGCAGTGGCCACATGTTCGCGGGTGGTTGCCGGGGAGTCGTCTTCATGGTCGTGACGAGTTCCCTCATTCTGGGAACTCATTGTGGCCTCATTATGGTCGCCACAAATTTTTCAATATGTTGAAAAATTTGCAGTGACCAGAATGAAGCCGCCATGGAGAGTAGCGAGAATTCTCGTGCCGTAGGTGGGTTTGCCAGGAGGTCCTAGTGGGTTGCCAGGAGGTTGAAGGTTCCCACAGGTTGTAGCGGTGATTCCCGGTGAATTTCATTGGAGGAAAAAAACGTAAGCAGTAGTTTTCAGAGCCAAGGATAACCAACCGGTAATGTTAATGTCCGCTGAGCTTCATCGCCGTATATCTCTGGCTTCTTGAAAGTTGTCTCCACCCCTTCTCCTCCCTTCTCCTCCATTCTCCTCCCTTCTCCCCCCTCCGCCCCCCACCCCTCTTACAGCGCCACCCTTCTGTTCATGTCCAGTGTGTGTCTGTATCACCTTGGCTTTGCACCGTGTCAATTTCACTCAGACAGCACTCCCCCCGCTTGCCCTGTCCTCCGCCTGCATAATGGGCTGGTGAAAGAAGCGATGTGTGTGTGTGTGTGTTCCACTCTGACAATTGCCGTTCCAGTCATGATACAGCTCCATAGGACTTTGTTTAGGCAACATTTGGAATACTGTGTGCCGTTTTGGTCGCCCATTACAGGAAAGCTGTTTTGGTTTGGAGAGAATGCATCGGAGGTTTACTAGATTGCTGGCTGGATTAGAGGGCTTCAGCTACAGGGAGAGTTTAGTTTCATTTTGTTTAATTTGAAGATACAGGGCAGAAACAGGCCCTATGGCCCACTAAGTCTGCACCGAACAGCAAAGTCCGCACACTTACATTATACTACACACACTAGGGACAATTTACAATTATACCAAGCCAATTAACCTACAAACCTTTTAAGTCTTTGGAGTGTGGGAGAAAACTTGAGGTCACTGAGAAAATTCACGAATGTCATGGGGAAAACATACAAACTCTGTACAGACGAGCACCCGTGGTCAGGATCGAACTATTTAGGAAGTCTTGCCTTCCATCAGACAAAAATTCAATTGCTCGTTCAGGATTTGTTTGAGTTTGTAGATCTGCTTCTGTGGCTAGCATGTAAATAGTCGCCTATGTTGGACACCATATAAACTGATATGGAAGCATATGAACTGATATGCCCAATGTAGGAAACCTAATGCTTAATTTCAGAGATTAATAATATCGTTGAAACTCATCTGATTATCTAGTTTTAGCAATATATTTATTTTGAAAAGTTGATTTATGAATTTTAAGACCATAATAATTTGCTGTGTAATGTGTTCATTATGTAGTGGATACTTCTGAAAACTCTGAAAGTGATCAGTCACCATCACCAACTCATGACCAGGAATATCACACCTCTCCAGATGAACCAGGCATGCCAAGCAGTTCTACCAGCTTTATTATAAGCCAACTGAGCAAGGCGTTCTTGCACTTCAGAAAAGCAGTGGTAATTACATTAACAAAGTGTTTATGTTGTTATAAGTAAGGTGCTTATCCAACCAATATAATCATTGTAGCAATTTAATCGATATCATATCCCCACTTATTTCACAATCATCGATTTTCTGTCCCTCATACCTATCAAATTCATTTTGAATGTCCTAACACTCAAAGGGACATTTACATCAGCCAACTAACCTGCCAACCTGCATGTCATTGAGATATGAGGGAAAACTGCAGCAAACATAGCAAACCACACATGGCCACGGGGAGAATGTGCAAACTCCTCATTTATCCATGGTTCGCTGAAGACAGCAGCTACACTATCTGCTGAGCAACTGTGACTCCATAACTCATTCATTTGGTTTAGTTTAGAGATATAGCGTGGAAACAGGGAGTTCGGCCCACCCACGCCGACCAGCGAACCCTGCATTCTCATACTCTCCTACATACTAGGGACAATTTGCAAATATACCAAGCCACAGACCTGTACATCTTTGGATTGTGCGAGGAAACCCGAAGATCCCGGAGAAAACCCATGCAGCTTATGGGGAGAATGTGCAAACACTATGCAGACACCACCCGTAGTCAGGATCGGACCCTGGTCTCTGATGCTGTCAGGCAGCAACTCTACCGCAGCGCCACTGTGCCACCCTAGTCTCCACTAAGATAAACTTATATCACTCATGAACACAATTGCCTGATCCCTAAAAGTCATAACATGAGCATCCCCTCTTCTGCAACTCTCGAATGTTTGACCTGAATGTTAACTTCTATTTGTTCATTCCTATTGGCGATTTCCCATTAAGACTTTCAGAAAAGGTTGAAACAAAATGAGGTTTTTAATATTGATTTGTAAGTTGCATGTTTCTTTTCTGTGGGCATTATAGGAATTGCTGGAGTTGCCATTATATTCTATATTCATATATTCTATATGCCCCTATATTCAGTTACCTGTCGGCATGCCTCTATATTCAGTTATCTGTCAGCTTTCTTTGGATTTAAGTTGCCAAGAACTTGAGCCCACTCTCAAGCTCCTCCCTTTTTATTAAAGTGAAATCAACTTGGGGAACATTTCTGAGCCTTAATATTAGCTAGAAAAGGCAGAGTGCAACAATGTCCATGCTATTGAGAGGAGTGGAAGAGATGAATCACTCCATGCACACACCTCCTTATTAAAAATTGAGGTTTGGAAAAGTTTTAAAAAATGTGGAAGGCATTCAAAAGATGAACCCAGTCAAGTTGGCTTTGTATACGTACAATGAAAATCTTGCTTGCAGCAGGTTTACAGGCACATGGCTAAACACACAAAACCTTTCATGACACTGCCGTTGGACAAAAGTTGGACCCATTTTACATATAATTCCACAAGACTTTAAAAAGTAAAATGACTGTTCAAAAAAACAGGATGTTAGTGCAAAACAAAATTTGGAGAAATAAATGAGTCCATGGTAATGCAAGAGGTGGTCCACAGTGTTCCAGACCTGGAAGTTGCAGTTGCATCAGTGGGTTTCATTATTGGACAATGCTTTTCTATATGTTTTGCTGAGCTGTCCCCACATTTAAACCATTGCTGGTGCTTCAGGACCTCCAGGGTGGTTATCTCCGGTTTGCTTCCAGTTCCTCGTGCTGGCGAGAGCAGGAACATGGAGATACAGGACCTGAATGTGTGGCTGAGGAACTGGTGCAGGGGTCAAGGATTTAGATTCTTAGACCACTGGGATCTGTTTTGGAGTAAGGGGGAACTGTACAAAGGGGACGATTGCACCTCGACGGAGCTGCAGGCCTAAAAGACAAGCAACAGAAGAAGAAGTGGCAAAAACAAGGGGGCAGATTATTATCTCAATGGGGTTAGGTTAGGTAAGGGCAGGTACATCGAGACCCGGGTGTCCTTGTACACCGATCACTGAAGGCTGGCATGCAGGTACAGCAAGCAGTGAAGAAAGCTAATGGAATGTTGGCCTTCATAACAAGAGGATTTCAGTATAGGTTCTTCTGCAGTTGTATAGGGCTCTGGTAAGACTACATCTGGAGTATTGCATACAGTTTTGATCTCCTAATTTGAGGAAGGATATCCTTGTGATTGTGGCAGTGCAGCGTAGGTTCACAAGATTGATCCCTGGGATGGCAGGACTGTCATATGAGGAAAGATTGAAAATACTTGTATTCACTGGAACCTCAAATTAGAGCTACTGTGTGAAAACATGCCCTTCGGTTCACCGAGTCCACATTAACCATGAACCCCATACACAGGTGCTATCATACACATTAGGGACAATTTACAATCTTTATCAAAGCTAATTAGCTGAAAAAACGATACATCTTTAGAGTATGGGAGGAAACCGGAACACCCGGGGAAACCCCATGCAGTAACAGTGGGAACGTACAAACCCTGTACAGACAGCACCTGTAGTCGGGATCAAAACCCAGCCTCTGGCGCTGTAATGCAGCAACTCTATCACTGCGCCAATGTGCCGCGCAATATGAAACCTATTGATATTCTGTCTGTGGTAACCACATTGGGTGTTACTATTAGGCAGAAAAATCGTCAGATTAACTCATTGAAATACATTTTCCATTTTTAGGTGCTCGCACACCGTGGAGGCCATTGGACAATTCTGCAGAATACTTGTCAACTTCTATGGAATTGTGCACACATTGCAATGATGTACATCACCGGCATGGACACGGCAATAGAAGGTGTTTTAAGCTCAGACAATGTCAAGCTGATCCTCTGTACACCATTTAACTTAGCTGCACTGGATCTCCTTGATATGATACTGCATCTACAGAACTCCAATAATTATGTAAAGGTAATGGCATCATTTACAATAACTAGACCAAATAGCTTTATGTAAAGGGGATAATGGCATCATTATACAATAAATAGACACATTTTCCTTAGAAAAATGAGCTTTCTTCCAACAGAGATTCCTCAGACCATTTTTTTATTATGGTGATGGAAATGCAAAACCTTACGGGGGGCCGCATCAAATTAAGAAGCCGGGGACTCAGGTGCCGACTCACCTCACGTCGTCGCGGAGCTGGCCGAGAAAAGGAGCATTATTTTAGCATTAAAGGCTACCCAACGACGACTTTTTCCTTAAGAGCTCCTGGAGCGGGGCTTAGCACCGGGCGCGGCTGGAACGGCCGCGGGAAATAGATTGTGCGATCTGGTTTTCAAGTCTCTTTCTGGCCTTCCTTTTCCTGAACAGCAGCCTCATAGTCAGCTGGGATATCTAAGCTCTGCTACCTGTGGACCTATGGGTGAGTGGTGGAGTATAGCGTTCGGGGACCAGCCCTCACCTGTGATGCCCCCCCCCCCCCCCCCCCCCCCCCCCCCCCCCCCCCCCCCCCCATGACCCAACCGATCCAGCTTTGTCTAGTCGCCTTTAAAATCTGCTTATAGGTTTTGAAAATCTCATCGATATTCCTTATGTGAAATAACTTGCAATATTTCACGATGTAAAGGGTGCTATTTAAATGCAAGTTGTTTATCCTGGCAGTGGCTGTTAATTTATAATTTAAAATAATCCACATTCACATATGGGTTACACGGTGGCAGAGCAATAGAGTTACTGCCGTACAGCACTTGTCTGTATGGAATTTGTACATTCCCCCCGTGACTGCATTGGTTTTCTCCGAGATCTTTGGTTTTCTCCCAGACTCCAAAGACGTACAGGTTTGTAAGTAAAATTGGCTTAGTATAAGTGTAAATTGTCCCTAGTGTTTTGTTAATTTGCGGGGATCGCTGGTCGGTGCAGACTCGGTCGCTTGAAGGGGCTGTCTAAACTAAACTAAATTTAAACTACCCCATAATTGCAATGCAGAAATGTTTTTAGCTCAGACCAGAATCATAAGCATCCATTTCACTCCTGTCATCTTACTAAAATGGAGGAAATATAAACATTTTAGTTTATATAAATATGTTTTATATACATTAACATTGTTCTGACGTTTTGGTCAAGTATTAAATGCTACTTTTCATCTTTTCTGAATTAGTTTATTGATCCAGATGGCATATTTCACGTCCCAAGCTGTGTGGGGCCCATAGCAGATGATGAAGGTGGATTTAATCTGAAATTTGAACACCCGTTTGATGATGTGAATGTAGTTGACTTACACTGGGTGTGTGCCATGGTGTTATATGCTTTAGAGTTGCTGTGCAATCAAAAGAAGTGGGAATCCTTAGTCCATTTGGCCATCTACTTCAACATTGTTACACAGTGAGTGCCGTTTTCATCTTCTGGTGCATTTTAAATTTTGTTTAAGAAATGGTTAATTGCATGTTTATTAATTCTCTTCCCTCCAGATGAAAACTGAAACATGGGAAACTTGCTGTGACGTAGAGTCAGCATATTACCACTGGGTGGACACAAAATGCTGGAGTAACTCAGCAGGTGAGGCAACATCTCTGGAGAAAAGGAATGGGTGACGTTTCGGGTCGAGACCCTTCAACCCTTGAAGGGTCTCGACCCGAAACATCACCCATTCCTTTTCTCCAGAGATGCTGCCTCACCCGCTGAGTTATTCGAACATTTTGTGTCTACTTTCGATTTAAACCAGCATCTGCAGTTCTTTCTTACACATATTGCCACTGGGTTCCTAGATGTGCTATTACCACCAAGCTGAATCAGCTGTCAAAGCTGTTGAAATGCTTGAGCAAATTAAAGATCTCTCATATAACAGTTTAAAAAAATTCGACAACATTAAAAAAACATTTATGTAAAAAAAATTGAGTTTAAAACATAAAATGCGAGCAAATTTGTCTGTATCTAATTGTTTTAATTGCATCAGAACATAAGAACTTGAAGCAGCAGTCAGCCATTCATCTCCTCATAAAATACAGGCACAAAATGCTGGAGTTAAGGGCCTGTCCCACTTGGCCGTCATTTATGCGACAGGCCGGTTAGTGACAGTCGCGTGCGGCTTCATGCGTCAGCACAGCCGTCTGGAGCGCGTGACGTCATTTAAATACCCAGTGGAAAGTTGTTTAGCGCGTAATACTGTATTTTCTTTCGAATTATGGTGGAATTCAGAAAATTGGTAACTTTGGGTTATGTTTTCATCCTCCCCTTCCCCCCCACCCGCTCAATCTTCTAAATTCTAGCGAGTACAAGCCGAGTCTATCCAGCCTTTCTTCATATGAAAGTCCTGACATCCCAGGAATCAGTCTGGTGAACCTTCTCTATACTCCCTCTATTAGCAATGTTACAAAATTTTGAGATTTAAAAAATCAAGTCTGTAATTTATCCCATCAGATAAAGCATAAAAATAAGTTTAATTTGACACCTAATTCACTTTCATATCTCAAGTATTTAAAAAGTTATGGCCATTTTCATACTCGGAAATTAGCATCTTGTTCCCTATTGATTTTCTATGGACATAACAAAAAAGCTGTGATCATGTGCAGTCAAAAGCCCATAACCTTCTTAAAAATTAAGAAAACTGAATGAAATTTTCAGTTATTGTAGATTGAACCATTCTGAAACAAATATAATATAATCTTACTTGGATGACCTGAAATTAAAGCATATAATTAGTTAGTTACCCAAGTGTAGCTAATTTCAAACTTCAATTACTAGATCTAAACATCCATCCATTTCTTAATCAATGATTAACATTTTTAAATAGCCTAAGTGTCCAAATAATATTCATAAATAATTCACAATAACACATGATTTTTAAATCTCATTTATATTAATTTATAGGCCAAATGGAAGGAATTTAGTGTTCAATTGCTGTAAATTAAAGTTCATTTTAAATCAGCTTTCTAGTGGGATCCTGTGAACGTGCTGGTTTAGAACGTTCACATTGCGGTGGATTTGTGCCCTCAAATGCCCAGAAAAATACTGCGGGATATAATCGGCCCAAAATGAGCTACTCGCAACTTTAAACTTTGTATAAAGGGGTCTTAAGAAGCCCTTTTTAATGTAAAAATAAACAGCTTACCTTCTGTTGTCTGCTCTATGCAACCCTGGCGGCTGCCGGTGGTCGTGGGTTTAGAGATTGATTTTTAAACTACTATAACTATTATACAAGGCCTTTAAAACTAATAATAGCTTTTGCGACGGGGTCATCCAACGATTTTTCGGTAACAATTAACTAGGCTGAACATCTTCGATTGGAACAGCCTAGAGAAAATCGCGTTTTAAACCCGCCCCCCTCTAAACGGCGCCAAAATCGCGCACACCCGCAGCGACAGATTTTCAGCGACGCTTCAGGTAGGCTTTGCAACATACCTACCTCTATGGCAAGAATGTCTTTCTTCAGATTAGGAGACTAAAACTGTACACAATACTCCAGTTGTGGTCTCACCAAGACCCCGTACAACTGCAGTAGAACCTACCTGCTCCATTACTCAAATCCCTGCTCTTTACTCAAAGTGAAATGAAGCTGGAAGTGTGAGTGAAGCTGGAACATAAAATAAACAAACAGGTAAAATAATCAGAGCCGACTCAGCGTTTTAGCAAAATACCGACCCTGACCTTGCATTAACATTGAACCTTCCGCCGCAAACTCAATTAACGGTGCAGCTGCCCATTGAACAAAATGTTTTAATGTATCATTTTCAGCATCAAACGTCGCAGATCTGCCGCCCGCAATATGTCACCTACATGTATACAGTCAAATGACACAATAGAGATGACTTATTCTCTGGGGACTTTCTAATTTTAAATGCCATCGCAAAATGCACCTACATTCCACCATCAAAAGCATCAAGATATTCGTGATAGTTGATTTGTTTACTACAGTACTGCACATACGACGTCAGGTTGTCAGCGTGCGACCCGAATACATCCACGTGCGTACGCGATATGTCACGTAATTTTGTGCATTACAAAATCCTGGAGCGTCGCGCGATACCACGCACAAATCCATACCCCTCCGCGCTTCTCCATGCGACCATCCCGCGCAGCCCACACGCTACCCGTGCGTCTCAATACGATAACGAGGTTGCGTAAATGGCGTTCAAATAACGGCCAAGTAGGTCAGCCCCTTAACTCAGCAGGATGATCTAAGGAATGGGTGACGTTTCTGGTCAATAACCTTCAGGGTCTGTTTATAGTGTATCTTCCGTGTAAATCAGCATCTGCAGTTCATTCCTACACATTCAGCTCCTCATGTCTGCTCCAGCATTCAATAAAAGCTCACACCTGATCTTTTACTTCCGAACCAATATCCCACACAATCCCTGTTTACCCCAATTATCTTGATATCTCAAAACTCATGGGTCTCTGTCTAGATCCTCTGCAGGTCTTTCTATTCCCTGCTCTCGTTCTTAATGGTAGTGACTTATTCTGGCACTTGGTTACAGGAATCAGCTTCCCTTCCACCCTTCCACACCTCTTAAAAATGGTGTACATTTCAAAAAATGACTGCTCATTTTTTAGCCTCGAGAATACAGGCATCATTTATTTAATATCACCACAGGGCAACACAATGGTGAAATGGTAGAGTTGCTGCCTTACAGTGCCTGAGATCTGGGTTCCATCCTGACTATGGGTGCAGTCTGTACAGAGTTTGTACGTTTTCCTTGTGACCGCGTTGGTTTTCTCCGGGTGCTCCAGTTTCCTCCCACACTCCAAACACGTATATGTTTGGAGGTTCACAAAAATTGGGGTAACCTTGCGTACCTTCGATCTTCCAGCATCTGCAGTTCCTTCTTGACCACATGTTTGGAGGTTAATTGGTTTCGGTGAATTGCAAAATTGTCACTAGTCTGTGCAGGTAAATGCACTGGTCAGTGCGGACGAGGTGGGCCGATGGACCTGTTTTCGCACTGTTTCGCTAAACTCCAAACTCCAGAGATGTGGGTTCCATCCTGATTGTGTTGTATCCTAAACATGACATGTTTGTGGTTCCAGCAGGACGTTGTTATTTTATATAATGATTTTTTAATTTGTTTGCTC
This sequence comes from Leucoraja erinaceus, assembly GCF_028641065.1. NCBI lineage: Eukaryota > Metazoa > Chordata > Chondrichthyes > Rajiformes > Rajidae > Leucoraja > Leucoraja erinaceus. The sequence continues at coordinate 356,967 of NC_073398.1, forward strand.
ACTAGTGAACGGTACTCTATGCAAGTCACTCCCCTCTTGGTTCACGCCCAGGGCCAGCTTCAGGCAAGGATCAGTGAGTGCCAGGGTCCTGCTCCTCCACAGCCTCATTTTGTGAAGGCCTCACTTGACTCAGGAACTGTTGTAAGTATCTGCTTTTTCTGTTGTGTGACTTTGGTGGAGGGAAACCCACTGTTGATGAAATCACGAAACATTGATGCAGAGGACGGTATTGTCAGAATAAATGTTTCTGATTGAAAGGTACAGCATGGAACCAGTCTCTTTGGCCCAGCGAGTCCACTCCGACCATCGATCAGCCATTCACACTAGTTCTATGTTATCCCACCTTTGAATCGACTCCCCACACACAAAGGCCAATTTTACAGAGGGCAAGTAACCTACAAACTGCATGTCTTTGGTATGCATGAGGAAACCGGAGCAGCTGGAGGAACCCCATTCAGTAAGAGGGAAAATGTGTACTTTCCACACAGACAGCTCCTGAGGTCAGGATCTAATCCAGGTCTCTGACACTGTGAGGCAGCAACTCTACCAGCTACATCACTGTACCACTTTTCCTGTGTGACAGATGTTGAAACTGGGAGAATGGAATAGAATCCTAACAAAATATGGTAACATTCTGAGGCTAAGTGTAGAGAAGACTCTGAGGTGGCAAAGGACGCAAGCTTATCCCCTAAAATTAAAATAATGAAAGTTGTGGAATCAGTCATGTAACACAGCACAGAAACTGGCCCTTCAGCCCACCATGCTAATAAACAGTTTCCCAATCCTGCTTTCTGGCATGTGAAGGGAACAGCCATTTATTCTCAATTAAAACATTTTGACATCACCCACTGTCACCTTCCTCTGCCAGTATAGGATGAGACAACTCTCCAGTCATGACAAGCAAATCACTTCTTCCAAAGGGTTGTGCACGAGCAGTCTAACCTGATTTGAATGTAGAAACACATTCAGCTGGAGTCAGTTTCCTGAGGTTTCATTTTTGCTGGTTTTGACCCAACACATGCACCCATCTGCCATTTGTCCACCCATTTCTGTAGCTGATCACACATCCCGCTGTATACTGTGACAACCTTCCTCAGTACACAGCACCAGAATCTTGGTATAGTCTGCAAATCTACTCATCGACAAATCTACGTTCATGTCCAAGCCATTCACCTCAATGATGCTAACCTCTCTGGTTATTTACTAGCACATCTGATATTAAAGCTAATTTAAGAGCTATTTACATTTGTTTATTTCTGAAGCCAAGCATTTGCAACTGGAAAATATACCTTTTTTTTACTGCACACTGACTTCCTGAAAAGTGGTTAAAATTGTATTTTCAAACAGGTATCCAAAGCCACAAGCAATTTTACTAGATAGTTAGTTTGTCTTGCTATTCACCATGATCTGTACATGTGTTCTCTATTTGGTATTTTTTCTCCCCATTGTTATATTAATAGAGTATTTCTGTTGCTAAGCAATCATTCATAGGAGTCTTACATGGAAGATAAAAAGTACAGAACAGAGACAGATCCTTCATGTCTATAGTGAACATGACACCAAGAGAAACTAATCTCATCTGCCTGCTCATGATCCATATCCCTCCATTCCCTGCTGATCCATGTGCCTAAATAAAAGCCACTTAAATGCCACATTTGTCTCCACCACCATCTTGTCAGTGCATTTCAAGTACCCACCACCCTCTGTGAAAAACAATTTGCCCTGCACATTTTCTTTAAACTTTTCCTCTTTCACCTTAAAGCTGTGCCCTCCAGTCTATGACATTTCCACCCTGGAGAAAAAAACTTTGACTGTTTACCCTATCTATGCCTCTTGTAATTTTATATGTTTCTATCAGGATTTATCTCAACCCCTAGCGACCTAGAAAAAGCAACCCAAGTCCTCCTTATTGTAATTACCCTCTAATCCAGGCAACATTCTGGTAAACCTCTTCTGCACCCTCTCCAATGCCTCCACATTCTACTGGTAATGGGGTGACCTGAATTATGTACAATACTCCAAATGCAACCTTACCAAAGTCATATAAAACTGCACCGCAACTCTTGTACTCCATGTCGTAACCAATGAAGGCAAGCATTCTGTCCAAATTCGTTACCACTCTTATCTACTTGTGATGCCACTTTCAGGGAGCTATGGCCTTAGACTCCAGGATCCGTCTGTACATTGTGTAGGAAGGAAATGCAGATGCTGGTGTAAATCAAAGATAGACACAAAAAGCTGGAATAACTCAACAGACCAGGCAACATATTTGGAGAAAAGGAACAGATGACGTTATGGGTCATGACCCTTCTTAAGAGGGAACATATCAACCCAAAACATAACCTATTCCTTTCCTCAGAGATGCAGCCTGACCTGGTGAGTTACTCCAGCTTTTCATATCCCTCTGTACATTAATGCTGGTAATGGTTTTGCCATTAACTATATTTTCCTGTTACAATTACCTCCCAAAGTGCACCACTCACTTGCTCAAATAAACTCCATCTGCCATTTTTCCACCTATTTCTGTAGCCGATCCACATCCTGCTGTATACTGTGACAGCCTTCCTCAGTGCACAGCTCCAGAATCTTGGTATAGTCTGTAAACTTACTCATCGACACATCTACGTTCATGTCCAAGACATCATTTTGCATTTCCATTTCTAGATTTCATGCTGCCATAGAATCATCGAAAGTGATAGTCACGCAGTGTGGAAACAAACCCTTCGGCCCAACTCACCACACCACCCAATAATGTCCCAGCTACACTAATCCCACCTGCCCGCATTTGGCCCATGTCCCTCTAAACCTGTCCTATCCATGTACGTGTCCAATTGCTTCTTGAACATTGAGATAGTCCCTGCTTCCACTACCTCCCCTGGCAGTTCGTTCCATGCACCCACCACCTTTTTGTGAAAAAGTTACTGCCCAGATTCCAATTAAATCTTTTTCCCTTCATCTTAAACGTCTGGTCTTCGATTCCCCTACTACCCGATCTATTCCTCTCATGATTTTATATACCTCTATAAGATCACCCCTCATCCTCGTGCTCCAAGGAATAGAGTCCCAGCCTATTCAACCTTTCATAGCTCAGGCTGATAATTCCGGTATTTATATCCCTTAGTCCGTTCAATGAAAACACCGACTAGAATACTTTAAATCTCGTTTATTTTACCAAGGTGACCTTGAATCTCTGTCCTGCTTTGGGAAGCTCTCCCAGCATGTGAAACATGTGCTCAAAGGAATTAGCATATATATATATATGGTTGATACAGTGGGAGGTAACTTACAATGGACGGTAATTCTAGACCAATTACTACAGTATCACATGGTTATATAGGCGGGGACAATATTTCCACCCTATTACAATCATACACAGCAGAATACATCTTAGCCAATCACAATAGCATCGAACATCACATGTTTTATGAGAATGATGATGTCAAAGTAAAAAAAGTGAAACCTAACTTCAATCAGCCCCTGATCTTCAAAAACGGAACACTGAACCCTTTAATCCGAGAGTATCCCCAGTTCTGCAAATTCTTATTCCACCCTTTTATCATTCCATGATAACTCCCCATGTTCCTACTTATTTATATCCTTCCCAGTCGTTCAAACTCTTCCTGCACCCTATTAATGTACTCAGTCTTTCTTCATCACATACTTCGTCCTGTCTTACCAATAACATTCTTGGTGCACCTATGCCTACCAGTGCGGCTTGCATTCTCCCCGATACACATTTTACAATTGTTAATCCAACAAAAATGCAAATAATTGCGATAGCTAGGTACATGGCCATGTTGATTAGTTAGTCTGACCAACTTCCGAAACCCCAATTACCCCAATCACTTGCTTCCTTCATGTTATCCAACTTGTATCTAATTAGCACCACCATTCAATAACTGAGTGGCATCTTTGCAGTTGCTTTCTTCAGCCTTGCTGGCCACAAGCAAATCATCCACATATTGGACGAGGGTGGAGCCACGCCAAAGGCTTAGGGTCTGCAACTGTTTGTGGAGACATCTGCAAAATAATGTTGGGGAATTCACAAACCCTTGGGGCAACTGAGTCCATGTATACTGTTGTCCGTTGTAGTTGAAGGCGTTGAGGTGCTGACTGTTCTGGTGCAAGGATAGTGATAAGGCATGCTGCAAAGGTAGTGAGAAGGGTCACACTATTGAAAAGATCTGTGCCTGTGCTCAGATTTGGGCTAAAACGTGAGCTGGATTAGGCACCACTGCATGGAGCGGTTCCACTATGGCATTAATGGATCGCAAATCCTGAACCAATCTGTATTGATTCGGTTTCCCTGCTTTGGGTACTGTGAGGATAGGCGTATTACAACAGGATTGGCATTTGACCAGGATACCCTGTTCTAGCAGTCCCTGGATTAATTGATCAATGCTTGGCATTGCCTGCTGCTTCAGTGGGTACTGTCGGATGGAAGGCAGTACTACATTTTTTTCTGGAGAGCTACCTGGATGGGATCAATCTGAACGCATCCTACCTGAGTCGGGTCTTCTGCCCACACCTGTGGGTCAAATGACTGTTACCTCGCTCCCCAGATGATGGCATAGCGACATAGTAACTGTCCATGGTTACACAGAAAAGCTGGAGAAACTCAGCGGGTGCAGCAGCATCTATGGAGCGAAGGAAATAGGCAACGTTTCGGGCCGAAACCCTTCTTCAGACTGATCGGGGTGGGGGTGGGTCGGGACAAGAAAGGGAAAAGGAGGAGTAGCCAGAAGGCTGGAGGGTGGGAGGAGACAGCAGGGGAGCTGAGGAAGGGGAGGAGACAGCAAGGACTAACAGAATTGGGAGAATTCGATGTTCATGCCCCGGGGGTGTAGACTCCCCAAACGGAATATGAGGTGCTGTTCCTCCAATTTCCGGTGCTGCTCGCTGTGGCCATGGAGGAGACCCAGGACAGAGAGGTCGGAGGCGGAGTGGGAGGGGGAGTTGAAGTGCTGAGCCACCGGGAGGTCAGCTTGGTTATTGCGGACCGAGCGGAGGTGTTCGGCGAAACGATCGCCCAACCTCCGCTTGGTCTCACCGATATAGATCTGCTGGCATCTAGAGCAGCGGACGCAATAGATGAGGTTGGAAGAGATGCAGGTAAACCTCTGTCGCACCTGGAACGACTGCTTGGGTCCTTGAACGGAGTCGAGGGGGGAGGTAAAGGGACAAGTGTTGCATCTCCTGCGGCCGCAAGGGAAAGTGCCCGGGGAGGGGGTGGACCGAGAGGGAAGGGAAGAATTGACAAGGGAGTTATGGAGGGAGCGGTCTTTGCGGAAGGCAGATATGGGCGGAGATGGGAAGATGTGGCGAGTAGTGGGGTCACGTTGGAGGTGGCGAAACTGACGGAGGATTATTTTTTGTATGTGACGGCTGGTGGGGTGAAAGGTGAGGACTAGGGGGACTCGGCCCTTGTTGCGAGTGCGGGGATGGGGAGAGAGAGCAGTGTTGCGGGGTATGGAAGAGACCCTGGTGCGAGCCTCATTTATGGTGGAGGAGGGGAACCCCCGTTCCCTGAATAGTGAGGACATTTCAGATGTCCTGGTGTGGAACGCCTCATCCGTGGAGCAGATGCGGCGTAGACGGAGGAATTGGGAGTAGGGGATGGAGTCCTTACAGGAAGCAGGGTGGGAAGAAGTGTAGTCCAGATAGCCATGGGAGTCAGTGGGTTTATAGTGTATGTCGGTTAGAAGTCTATCACCTGCAATGGAGATAGTGAGGTCAAGGAATGGTAGGGAAGTGTCGGAAATGGTCCAGGTGTATTTCAGTGCCGGATGGAAATTAGTGGTGAAGTGGATGAAGTCAGTCAGTTGTGTGCGGGTGCAGGAGGTGGCACCAAAGCAGTCGTCGATGTAGCGGAGGTAGAGGTTGGGGATGGGGCCCTGGTATGTATTGAACAAGGATTGCTCGACGTAACCTACAAATAGGCAGGCATAGCTGGGGCCCATGCGTGTGCCCATAGCTACGCCTTGTATTTGGAGGAAGTGGGAGGAGTCGAACGCGAAGTTATTGAGGGTAAGGACCAGCTCCGCTAGGCGGAGGAGAGTGTCAGTGGCTGGGTATGGGTTGCTTCTCTGGTCGAGGAAGAACCGGAGGGCTGTGAGACCATCGTGGTGGGGGATGGAGGTGTATAGTGATTGGACGTCCATGGTGAAGATGAGGGGGTGAGGGCCTAGAGAATTGAATGCGCGGAGACGACGGAGAGTGTCTGAGGTGTCTTGGACATAGGTAGGGAGGGATTTAACCAAGGGTGATAGGATGGAGTCAAGGTATTTGGAAATGAGTTCGGTGGGGCACGAACAGGCGGAGACAATGGGTCTTCCGGGACAATCAGGTTTGTGGATTTTAGGGAGAAGGTAAAATCGGGCTGTGCGGGGCTGGGGAACGATGAGGTTGGAGGCTCGGTCGGGTAGGGCATTGGAGTGGATGAAGTTGGTGATGGTGCTGGAGATGGTGGCCTGGTGCTCGTCAGTGGGGTCATGGTCCAGGGGTAAGTAGGAGGAGGTGTCCGATAGTTGGCGCGTGGCCTCAGCTTTGTAGAGATCGGCGCGCCAGACTACCACGGCACCTCCCTTGTCAGCGGGTTTGATAACCAAATCTGGGTTGTTGCGGAGTGAGTCGATGGCAGAACGTTCCTGTGGTGAGAGATTGGAGTGAGGCAGGGGAGTGGAGAAGTTGAGGCGGTTGATGTCGCGACGGCAGTTATTGATAAAAAGTTCTAAAGCCGGAAATTGGCCACGAGGGGGGTTCCACGAGGAGGGGGTGCGTTGGAGACGGGAAAAGGGGTCATCAGTGGGGGGCGAGGACTCCTTCCCATGGAAGAAAGCTGTGAGGCGGAGGCGACGGTAGAAGCGCTCCAAGTCGTGGTGGGCGCGGAATTCATTGAGGTGGGGACGGAGGGGGACAAAGGTAAGACCTCTGTTGAGGACGGACCGTTCGGTGTTGGAGAGGGGGAGGTCGGGGGGGATGGTGAACACTCGACAGGGATGGGGGTTGGGGCCGGAGGAAGGCAGGTGGGGACGAGGCGATGTGTGGTGGGGGGGTGGTGGGTGGTCAGGGGGTGGGGTGGTGAGAGGGCTGTGGTGTGGGTGGGGAAGAGCAGGGGCCACACAGTTAGAGTAACTGTCCATGGTGGCTGATAAAATTGAACAGTACAATTATTAGGCAATTCTTGTTCATGGCTCGTGTTTGGATCTGCCAGGCTGACTGCTTGATAAACCATAGCTCCTAAATCCTTTCCATGAAATGGGAAATTCACTTTCTTTGTTATATGTGGGGCAACCTCAGAGTCCTGCTTCCACAATTCTGAAAGCACCTCAGCATACGCTGCTGTTCCCTGGGGTGATTACAAACTGATGCTGTACTGCCTCATTCCAGTATGTTACTTTGACTGGCATATTTGTCCTTGGAATCCAGATAGTCTCTGAGTCTTGTCGGATTTGGGGAGGTTGTGAGTGGACTGAATGGATGACATGGATGCCCTGTATCCACCATGAAGGTACACTGTTTTCTCGCAACTTGTAATACCAGAACAGGTTCCTTGTCAGTGTAGCACCCATTCACCACTAAGTTGGCTTGTCAGCATTGAGGAAATGGATCAGCCTGGGAAAAGTCTGTGTACCTCCCTTGTCCTCAATCTCCTTGCCAACCTCCCCTTTGTTCTTGCTGATAACCCATCTCCGCTTGTCTCCACCATGGGCACTCCTTGCTCCAATGGCCTTGCTGGATACAATTAAAGTAGCATTTAACTGCACAGGCCATTTGGCTCCGAGAATTGTCCGCAGTCCATATTGTTAGTTTTTATTGCCTCTATGACAGTGGCTGGGAAACAATTTATCAGCACAGCACAATGCTGAGGTGAATTCTCACCGTCTCGATATTTAGTATCCCCCGACTGACAGATGTATATCTCTGAACATCTGTGAAAACCTGTTAAAAAATTCTTCTTCCCCCTCTCCTTTCCGGGGTCTAGTATCCAGGACTTTGTACATGTCAATACGTTTTTTTACAGAGTGGTAGTAAGGACGGTAAGGATTGCGTCATCCCAGGCCATTCTGGGCATGTTGATTGACATGGGTTGGGGACCTTAAGTTAGCTAGGAATCTTGCGTGTTCTACTGGGGTTAGAACTTGTGGCACCAGGGCCCATAATTCTGTGGAATAGTAAGATTAAACGAGTACTTACCAGTATGAAGTTTGATCTGTATTTTATGAGGAGTTACGGTGAGGTATTACGTGAAGATCCCAGCCCAGTGCGCAGGTGCGGCATACTTCGAAGCAGCGGTGTGAAATCACAGGATAGACACAATATTTGAAGTAAGATAGTAAAGATCATGAGACATCAGTTTATTAGTTTGATCTATATATTGAGGGTGGGAGCGGAGGGCACGTAATACCTCACCGTAACTCCTCATAAAATACAGATCAAACTTCATACTGGTAAGTACTCGTTTAATCTTACTATTTTACTTCGGAGTCACGTGAGTGATTCCGTGAAGACTTCAAAGGTCTGTGATTTCAAACCGTGTAACAGTTTTTATTTCACTCACTGCCGAAGTTTTTGAGGGAGGAAGTGTTATCGTAATCAACCAGTGGATCTGCTTTCACAAGAAACAGAAAGGTATTTGTTAACAATAACAACATAAATAGCTCCCCTGAGCTTAAATTAATATTGCAGTTTGTAATATTCTTTCTGCAATTAAATCAGGCTTATCAACGGTTTACAATAAAAAATGTTCTGAACTTCGTTCCCTTGACCATTCTGCCGTATTGAGAATGTGGTCAACCGGGATGTCCATTCGTTCAGCCGCTGATATCAATGCTGCCCTGGTGGAATGGGATTAAAATGTATTATTATCTATTCCGGCAGCTTTCAGTACCTGTTTGAGCCACCTTGGAGTGGTTTGGCTCGTACCCCGTCTTGGGGTTTCTGTGGTTGACCCATAGGCTTTCCTCTCCCTCTAAGATTGTGGGTTGTGTCTATATATTGTAGTAGATGGGTCACCACACTCAACCTGGACTCTGGTGGGTAGGCCCGGAATCCCACCATTGAATAGGGCGTTCCTGGTCCATATAACCATATAACAATTGCAGCACGGAAAACACAGGCCATCTCGACCCTACTAGTCCGTGCCGAACTCATAATCTCGCCTAGTCCCATATACCTGCGAGTTAGGTTTTTTCCCAGACCTAGAATGATGAACGTGATGCGTCTGGGGTAATCACCATGTTGTCCAGTCTAGTTTTATGGAGTGACTGGACTCTGTGAGCGTACGCAAGAGCCATAAGCATGAGCGTTTTTAACATAGATTGAGCAAGACAGAGGGATCTGGCTGGTGCCATTCTCTGAGATATGTCAATATCACACCGATATCCCATACATGGGTATACCTGGGTTTTTGGGGCTTATTATTATAGTACCCTTCATAAGTTTACCTTCAGTGGATGGGATCCCATGCTCTGCTGTCCTGCTGTTTTAGATAAGCAGACAAGGCGCTCCATGCTGTATTTACGGCACTGTAACTCACCTTTTAGTCATGGTGTAGATGTTCCAGGAACTCCAATACGTCAGTGGTTGAATAGTTTGGTATGTTGTCCCTGCGTCGTGGCAGTATTTTACCCATGTTAGCTCTTGGTGACTGTTCGCAGGGATGCCGACACGGTGGTAATGGTTCCTTTGGATAATCCCAGTCCCTGGTAAGGTCTATTCTAACCCTGCACCCAGGGGTTTTTCTGGCATGGGTGGCTTATGCCTGATACTGGGTTCAGTCAGCAACCATGGTCCACTAGGGAAATCCATAGGTGACTCGCCCACCATGTCGTGATGAACTGGGAACCATGGCTGTGTAGGCCGGTCGGGCACGTTCAATATCTCGGAGACAGATTCCATCTGTATTGCGAAGTGCCCGACTGATGAGGCAGAAGGGAGGAAGGCAAAGCAGAAATTCCCCCTTCCAGCGTGTAGGCATCTATCGCTGCTGCCTCTGATCTGGTTCCTAAGTCACATACATAGGTTACTGGTGATTCCGTCTTGTGCAACCAAATTGATATCTGGCTTTCAAACTGCTTAATACCTTTAGCAGACATCTTGGGTTTGACATCTATTCAATGTTATCATAAATTTTTACCCGTGACATGGTGTCTCCCACTGTGTTCTAGCTTCCTAGGACATAGGCAGCTGATAGTTAAAATGTCTTTTGACACACCATTGCCAGGTTTGTTTGACCAATTTGTTGCACAATAATGATTTTTATGCTCCCATATGGTTGATATAAGCCACCACCATAGTATTATCAATCCGTAACCACATATGTACGTGCTGCATTTGAAATGCATATGCTTTTTAGCCCAATAGGCGATCACCAATCCCAAGTAGTTGATGCCCGGTGTGTGTAGTAACGATGTTTGTGAATTTGTCCATCTGTTACCTGTGCTGGATATGGAGTTTAGTTGCTCCCCAGCTTAAAGTACTGGCATCGGTTTTTAATAACCAAGTTGGGATTGGTGATGATAATAGGGCTGAAAACTATGCCAAATATATGTCTGCCCACCACCGTAATTGTGATATAGCTTCAGTGGGTACATTCATGATTTGATTATAGTGACCCAAGTACCTTGGCAAAGTAACAGTCATATGGATGGAATTGTTATTGAAGCCCAGATAATCCATGGTAGTTAACGCTTCAATTCTGGTTTATCTGGGCGTGGGATGAACCTCAGAGCTTTAGGGAGCTGTTTCGTAGCTAGAACTGCTGCCACAGCTAATTCCTTTGTTTCCCCTAATATGAGGATATCATCCAATATATGCCATGATTATGCTTGTTTTCTCAATATTTTCATGGCCATTTTTAATATTTATAATAGTTTAGGGCTGAGGTTAAACCATTGGGAATGCTCTATACTCCCATAGTTGCCCTAACCGGGATATCCATTATCCAGGTAAAATTTTTTAGGTATCTATAATGATCCTAGTGTATGGGTATAAGATAGTTAGCATCTTCCATATCAATGCTCCCCATAGGTATCCTTTGGAGATCAGATGTCTGGCAGTGACAAAAACCCGTCTCCATCTTAAAGTGTATATACTCAACAGATTTATTTAGTGATATTAGATCAATGATGATGCTACATTCACCATCTTTTGTAGTTTTGGTGAATATATTCGATACAAATTCCAATGGTTCATGTTTACTCCCATGATCCGTTTAGTAATGAGCCTTTCTAGTTCAGCTTGACCTTCTCACTTCTCTTTCTTAGAGGGAGAAAATGCCCTTTGGGCGCATTGCTGAACTGGCGGTAATATGCCCAATTTGAATTCGTTTTTATCCACTAATACTGTTGAGTATATTTTAGTTATTTGTGACAGCATCCCATGCTTTATCAACAAGTGTAAATGCCCCCCCCCCCCCCCCCCCCCCGCAGTTAGTAGAACACCCTTATTTAGTGTAAACTGGGAGGAACCAGACTACCTACCTCCATGTTTATTGTTTTTTCATGAAGGCCTAGTTTGCTGGTATGCTGGTGCTGTCGGTGGGGCGGCGCATTTTCCCACGGCTCCGCTCTGGGCCCCTGTCTAAAAAGAACTTTGGGGGTAATGTGAAGCGGTCGCCAGGCTTTCACCAGTCCTTGTTCGATATTGCTGGTGGATGCCGAGGGGTGCTGCCAGCTGGGTGTTGGATGCGATGTCCTGCTCGTTCCATGGCCTGCCCTCATGAGGCGCACAGGTTTAGCTGCCTCTCTTCCCGCAGCAGCGGTTTGCATAGCCCCGTATATTTGGGGTTGCGGGCAGGTCTTATATGCACCAATGTCAGTCGAGTATCCCAAATTTGGGAACATCTTAGGCGTCAGCACCCTCGTAGTGCAACGGGATAGTCTCATCCTAGGAGAACCACCTTGGTGATCATGGCGTCTCGCCTGCCAGGTGAGTATGATCCGTGGAAAACGAGCAAAGGCGGTGACATCTTGACCCTTCTGTTAGGAGCTTCAGAATTCGCTGCTTTTAGCTCTTGGCTGCGAGTCTGCTGACCCAGCTGCCTGCGGATTTGCCTCTAGAAAGGCCTGCTCCTGCAGGGCTTTGTTGGGAAGATGGTCGCGTGGAGGAGCCATGTAGTGGCCCACGACACCCAGTAGCTCTACCTGATCCTGCTCCCCTGGCATACTGCTGTTCTCGTCCGCCTGCCCAGCGTTTAAGCCAGCCCAGCCCTGGCCTCCTTAGCTAGCCTCAAAAGAGGGAGCAAAAGGGTGTGCTATAAATTGGAGGAGGCATAGCTCAAACTCCGCTGTTGCATCAATCCCTCAACAAGGGAGATGGCTAGTGCAATAGCACTGGGGTAGGAGTGTCAGCTCCCTTGGCATTCAGCCAGTGCCCCTTTTTTCCTGGAGGTTTTGAACTCCATGACCTCCTCTGGCTTGGGGAGACAGACACACTTGTTTTTGCTGTCTCCAGCCTGTTCCAGTGTTGGAGGAAGTTGATTCCTATAGAACCTGTAATTTTGGTAAGATTTTTGTCTTACCTGTATGTAGAGGCTGCCTGCCGTTTTTCAGGCGGCATTGTAGCGGTTCCCGGGCGGCGATTCTCCTTGTCAGGAGTCTGCAGGGCTGCCGGTCGGGTTTTTAAATTTCCCGCCGGTCCGCTGCTGTTAACCAAACAGCTGTTCAGCGGACCGGCATAGCGCAGCTCCCTGTCAGCGGTCCGCAGCCTGTGCGGTCCCGTTTGCGCCTTTCCCCCTCCACTGTCGGCTCCTTCGCTGGAGTCGAACGGGGGCCGCTTCCTCTGCTGCTTTGCTCCCCCTGGAGCAAAAAACCACAAGGCCCGATTAAGGTAAGTACTTACCTCACGGTTTGCGGGAGCTGCCCGACTCCCGCTGGCCGCGTTGCACAGCTGTGCGATAATGCCGCACCTGCGCACTGGGCTGGGATCTTCACGGAATCACTCACGTGACTCCGAAGTAAAATCCACAATATAGACACATATAGTGGCTTGGAGGGAGTTTACAAATGAGGCGGGTGATTTATTTTTATTTGGCAGCTGGTTCAGTAAGATTATCATTTTGTTCGACTTCCACGGGAGGTAAATGTCCATATCACTGATGGGGACGAGTCAGTGTGTGGAAGAGAGATCGACCGACTGACCATATGGTGCCAGCACAAAAACCTGGCCCTCAACACCAGCAAAATCAAGGAACTGATTGCAGACTTTGAAAGGGGTCGGATGGGGACCCACAGTCCCGTTTATATCAACGGGTCGATAGTGGAAAGGGTCAAGATAGTGGAAAGAGTCAAATTCCTGGGTATGCATATCTCTGAAGATCTTTCCCGGTCCGAGAAGACTGATGCAATTATAAGTCAAGTCGTCAGGTTTATTCGTCACATACACATACGAGATGTGCAGTGAAATGAAAAGTGGCAATGCTCGCGGATTGTGCAAAAACACTACAAAACAGAATGGAACAGAATCACATATTACATATTTGTGAGAGAAAAAAAACAAAAAAACAGCTATTTTAAAAAGACACCACACAACAGTAAATTGGTACAGTAAGTTAGTCCCTGGTGAGGTAGGAGTTTACAGTCCTATCGTTAGCCGGACCCAAGATGGCTTGCACCTGTCCAGTCGCCGTCATGGCAGCTCCGCGGAAACTGCGTATTTTTAACTTGCATGTTCTTTTTTTTTAAAAAGTTCCAACTCCCTAGCACTAACAAAGTATGATAGGGAAACTATCTTAAATCTAAACTCTAGCGTAAACGGAGACTTTTTAAACGCTGTACTCACCGATCCAGCGTGGCCAGCAGAGATCAACAATGGGAGCGCGGCTCCAAGGAAAACCCGGAGAAAACATCGGGGGGGGGGGGGGGGGAGATTCGGAATAGGCTGAAAGCCCAAGCCTTCCGTCCCCCTCTGCCCAGCATTCTTCTGGCGAATGTGCAGTCCCTGGAAAACAAGCTGAATGACCTCAGGACAAGGATCAGATTCCAGCGGGACATAAGGGACTGCAACATCCTCTGCCTGACCGAAACATGGCTGGTCACGCTGATTCCGGATCAGGTAATCTGCCTAACCGTGTCCTTCACTGTCCACCGTACTGACAGAACAGAAGATGGACAGCTCCGATCCAACAACTCAACCCTTTTACCGCAAACTTGCGAGACCCCGGACGATGCCCCCAAATGATAATTCCGGTATTTATATCCCTTAGTCCGTTCAGTGAAAACACTGGTAGTTGATACAGTGGGAGGTAACTTACAATAGACGGTAATTCTAGACCAATTACTACAGTATCACATGGTTATATAGGCGGGGACAATATTTCCACCCTATTACAATCATACACAGCAGAATATATCTTAGCCAATCACAATAGCATCGAACATCACTTGTTTTACCAGAATGATGATGTCACAGTAAGAAAAGTGAAACCTAACTTCAATCAGCCCCTGATCTTCAAAAACGGAACACTGAACCCTTTAATCCCAGAGTATCCCCAGTTCTGCATATAAATCTTTTCTGCACCCTTTCAAGCTTAACAACATCGTCCCTATTACAGGGTGATCAAAACTGAGCACAAGTTCAAAATGCAGCGTAACCACCATCCTATATAACTGCAACATGACCAACTTCTATACTCAATACTCTCCCTGATGAAGGCCAATGTGCCAAACACCTATCTACCTGCGACTCCACTTTCAAGGAACCACGTACCTGCTCTCCTAGATCCCTCTGCTGTACAACACTGCCCAGAGGCTCACCATCCAGTGTGTAGATCTTTCTCATTTAGTCTTCTCAAAATGCAACACCTCACATTTCTCATTTGCAACACCTCATAAATTTCACATAAAAATGCTTATTTTTCAGATAAATTGCAGGAACTTTATAGAACATCAGTTGACAGTTGCAACATCTACATATGGCGAAGGCCCTGTTGACCCTGAGCAGCAGGATGATGAAGGTAAGGAGATTTACCTGCTTAACACATTGAACATTCTCTTTGGCAGCCTTCAGGGGTATTTGAATGATGTCTGTTATTGCCGATTGTCCTCTATAACCGAGAAAGGTATTATCATTATATGTCGTTGAATCAAAGAACTGCGGATGATGGTTAACATACAAAAGGACACAATGTGTTGGAATAACTCAGCGGGTCAGGCAGCATCTCAGGAGAACATGGATAGCTGACACTTGGGGCGCTTCTTCAGACTGAGTCAGTGCGCTGAGTTACTCCAGCACTTTGTGTCGTTTCACCTTAAAACTAGGTGCCGATACCGCTGGTCTGCACTAGCGTGGCCTTCTTCAACAGCCACCACACGGTCTGGTTGATGCCACTGTTGTTGCTCAATTTGTAGCTGCTGGCCATCAGCTGTTTGTTCAGGCCACTGCCACCAACAAGATAAGCTCAGGCACCATGGGCACCTTCGCCTCTCACCAGCTGCCACTTCTTCCTGTCGGCCGTCACATTGTCTGCTCCTTCTCCTCTGCTGTCTCCTCCTCCTTCTCCCCCCGTTGTCACCGGCCACTCTGGCGGAGAAGGAAGAGGAGGCTATGGTGGAGTGGGTGGAGAGGCCAAATGGACAAAGCGACGCGAGACGGAGGAGGAGGACAAAAGCAATGGCCGATGGGAAGAAGTAGCAGCTGGTGAGAGGGGAATGAGCCCCGTGTTGACTGAGTGCGTCCTGTTGGTGGCAGCAGCCTGAAGAAAGCACTGTCCCCAAGGACTACAATGTGAGCCGCAACAACAGTGGCATCAATCGGACCATGTGGTGGGTGTGGAAGGGCTTGCTGGTGCACCTTGTGAACCAGGGATGGTGTTGGAAGCCAGGGCCAGAAGCGGAGGGGAGGCAGTGCAAACTGCGGGTGGTCGGCAGATCCTTTCGCAATAACTGAAATCCGTCATATAGGTGTCCGTTTACTGTAATGTTCATTCGCTACATTTAAGATGGCACCCAAGTGGGTCACAAGCAGGCAATGAATAGTATAGAAGACCAACTAGTGAATGATGTGCAGAAAGAATAAACAAATATGCTCGTTGAAAATAGATGGCTGGTAATAAATATAGAAACATAGAAAAGAGGTGCAGGAGGAGGCCATTCGGCCATTCATTGTGATAATGGCTGTTCGTCCCCAATCAATAACCCGTGCCTGCCTTCTCCCCAGATAAAGTATCTGTTAGTATTTTGTTGCTGTTTTGCATGAGACATGACTCTCAAAGAATGATAATATTGAGGTAACAATAAATATGTAAATCACAAAATTCCTCAGTGGAATGAATGAGAAAATTAAACGTTATTTACAAAAAGCCAGCTTTGCATACGAGTGCCATAAGCAAATGGTAGTTAACATGCTGTTCTGTCAATGGAATAAATTAATCTTTCTTCATGTTCATTCTTTAACTTTAACCTGTGTTTAAAATATACTTCTTTTGTCATCTTAAACATGCAGTCACTAATTTAGAAGTGAAGAGAGCAAATGCCTTGATCTCGGTACCAGTGGATATGAAGGATACACTCAACTGCTTCAGGGAGACATTGGTCATCACAAACTATATCAGTTGTGCCTTCCGGCACAGCAGAAAGCTGCATGCATTATTCCTGGCTTACACACAACAAAGTAAGTTTAAAACATATAGTTCAATGTAACAATGTAAAATTGAAGTAGTATATCGATAGACAATAGGTGCAGCAGTAGGCCATTCGGCCCTTCGAGCCAGCACCACTATTCAATGTGATCATGTCTGATCATCCCCAATCAGTACCCTCTTTCTGCCTTCTCCCCGTATCCCCTGACTCCGCTATCTTTAAGAGCCCTATCTAGCTCTCTCATGAAAGTATCCAGAGAACCAGCCTCCACTGCCCTCCGACGCAGAGAATTCCACAGACTCACAACACTGTGTGAGAAAAAGTGTTTCCTCATCTCCGTTCTAAATGGCTTACCACTTATTCTTAAACTGTGGTCCCTGGTTCTGGACTCCCCCAACATCGGGAACATGTTTCCTGCCCATGGCCTGTCCAAACCCTTAATAATCTTATATGTTTCAATAAGATCCCATCTCATCTTTCTAAACTCCAGAGTGAACAAGCCCAGCCGCTCCATTCTCTCAGCATATGACAGTCCCGCCATCCCAGGAATTAATCTTGTAAACCTACACTGTACTCCCTCAATAGCAATAATGTCCTTCCTCAAATTAGGGGACCAAAACTGTACACCATACTCCACGATTTCTAGAGCCAGTTCTTTAAGTACCCTGGGATGCAGACCACCAGGCCCTGCGGATTTATCAGCCTTCAGTCCCATCAGTTGACCCAGCACGATTTCCTGCCTAATGTGGATTTCTTTCAGTTCCTCTGTCACCCCAGATCCTCTGGCTACTAGTATATAACCATATAACCATATATCAGGAAGATTGTTTGTGTCCTCTTTAATGAAGACAGATCCAAAGTACCTGTTCAACTCATCTGCCATTTTCTTGTTCCCCATAATAAATTTACCTTTCACCTTCGTACCTCATCTTTTTCTCCCCATATTGCCTTTTTAGTTATTTTAGTCAAACCTCCCTGACAGAACGTCAGTCCCCATCCAGTTAAGATGTAACCTGTCTCTTTTGTACAGGTCACCCCTACCCCATAAGAGATCCCAGTGGTCTATAAATCTAAATCCTTGCTCACTGCACCAGCCCCTCAGCCACACATTCAGATCCCCTATCTCCCTGGTCCTGTCCTCACTAGCTCGAGGTACTGGAAGCAATCCAGAGATAACCACCCTAGAAGTCCTGCTTTGTCAGTCTTCTTCCTAACTCTCTGAACTCACATTGCAGAACCTCCTTCATCTTCTTCCTGACATCGTTTGTGCCTACGTGCACAACTCCTGCCGGGTATTCACCTTTCCTCTCGAGGATATTCTGGATTCGGTGTGTGACATCTTGTACCCTGGGGTACCCGGACGTGGCGTCAAAGGACATGAAGCTGAAGCAAAGAAGTGGAAGCCAAATAACCCAATGTAAACAAAGCTGAAACGCCAAATAACCGAAAGCGTATAAAGCCGAAATGCCAACTAGCCGAAACGGCGGGACGCCTAAATGCAAACTCACCGAAAGGCCGCTCTGCCGAAGTGCCAACTAATTGAAAGGCTGCGTCGCCTACAAGCCAACTAACCGAATGGCCGCTCAGCCGGAAAGTCACTTAATTAACCAGGTTCCCGAATGTAAGACCTATTTATACATGTAACATTTTTGTTTTTAAATCAATGTAAATGGCATTAAATCAATTTTAAATGGCATTAAAAATCAAAAAAGTGTTACATAGATTGAAAAACAAAAATGCCACATGTATAAATAGTTCTTACATTCGGGAACCTGGTTAATTAAGTGGTGGGATTATTTCCCTGTCCTAACTATGCCTTTGCTTTAGCCGGTGGTTACATCCATTCAATCCCTCCCTCGCAAAGATGTGAGATTTCATTAAGAACACACTGGGATGAATAGATGCAAGCAGCATGTAAAGCCTTTCTTCCATGCGTGCAATACATGAAGTTGATGAAATGAGAAAATTATCACACCAAAGATAGACACAAAATGCTGGAGTGACTCAGTGGGACAGGCAGCATCTCTGGAGAGAAGGAATGGGTGGCGTTTGGGTCGAGACCCTTCAGACTCAGTCTTCAGGTCTGAAGAATGGTCTCGACCCGAAATGTCACCAACGCGGGGGTCTGGACCAATCGCTGAAAGTCCCCCCCGCCCCCAGCGACGTCATGTCTGTTACTTGACTTTTCGGCTGAGCGGCCATTCGGTGAGTTGGCTTGTAGACGATGCAGCCTTTTGGTTAGTTGGCTTTTCGGCAGAGTAGCCTTTCGGTGAGTTTGCTTTTAGCCGATGCAGCTTTTCGGTTAGTTAGTGTTTAGGCGTCCTACCCTTTCGGTTAATTGGCGTTACAGCTTTGTACGCTTTCGGTTATTTGATGTTTTGCCTTTGTTTCCGTTCAGTTATTTGGCTTCCATTTCTTTGCCTCGGTTTCTCGTCCTTCGACGTCACGTCCGCACACGGTCCCTGGCACCAGGGAGGCAGCAGACCATCCCCACGTCTCACCTGCCGCCACAGAATCTCCTGTCCACACTTCGAACAACGGAGTCACCCACCACTATGGCTCTGCCCAACGTCAGTCTCGCCGTCGAGTCCCATCTCTAGGATTTGAGCCACTGACATCTCCACCGACTGTTCTGAAGAGGGCATACCTGTTTTCATTAGGCACAGCCACCTGGGTCTCCTGCACTCCACGGTTATCACCCTTTCTCTCAGACACACACCTTCATTCTTCCTGTATCCTTGGCGTGACCACCTCACTGTAGGACCAGTCCAGGAAACTCTCGTTTTCCCGGATGGCCCCCGAGGTGATCCAGCTGCTTCTCCAGTTCCCCAACATGGTCCTTCAGGAGCTGAACCTGGACGCACTTGCCACATTTGTAACAGCCAGAGACTCCATCTGTTTCCCTGCCTCTCACATCTTGCAAGTATCACACTGCCTCATTTTACCCATCATGTGTTCCCGTCCTCGCCAGCTTTTTGTATGGTCTCCTCTCTTCAGCTTCCGCACCGAAGTTTCACAAACCAAAGACTCACATTTCCCCCTCAAGACACTTCCCCCTCAAGGCACTTCCTTCACTGCCACTCTCCTAGAGCAGCCTTGCTTATATTTGCTGATAAATTGTCTAATTTGCCAATTTACAAATCAAATTCCTCAGTTTTAAACTGTTTTCCCCCTCTGACTCACCTTTCCCGTGGGTTTCAGCCAGTAAGCTCTTCTCCCTGCTTCTCTTTGATTGCTGCTTCTCCGAGCTCCACATAAGCATTGGGCTAACACTGGCTATTTGGCACTCTTTTTAAACTGTTTTCCTCTCTGTCTCACCTTTCCCACAGGTTTCAGCCAATAGGTTCTTCTCCATCTTTGATTGCTGCTTCTCCGAGCTCGATGTAACCACTGGGCACTATCAAACCCAGACTGCGAAAAACCAAACCTTTATTGATTGGAATATTCCCCAGCTCCAATATTGAGTTCAATTCTGGGCACTTCATTTCAGGAAGGATGTGAAGTTTTAGACAGGATATACAAAATTGACTCGAATAACTACTGACATCGTTTTTTGATTGGGGATTATTGTAGGATTGGTGTAAATGGGCGATCGATTGGTGGTTTGATGGTCAGATGGGTTGAAAGGTCTGTTCGATACCATATCTCGGTGACTCTATAATTACTTACATCAGCACAAAAGTGATCCATGGAATTTTGTCAAGGGAAATGCAGTGCAGTTAATAGTGAGAAAGAAAACTATTTGCTTCAGAAAGATATGGATGGACTGAACAGGTGGAATCGGAAAGACCATTGAATTGAATCTAAAATTGAATGTAAAGTATTGGGGAAAGTTGAACATGCAGGGAATTCATGATATATGATGAGATACTTCACAAGTATAAAGGAACAGACATCTTGAAGTGTATCTCCATTAACCACTGAGGTTAGAAGAGTATGTGGGTAGGATCAACAAGAGTAAGATGTTAATTTCATAAACTGAGAAGTCAGCAACTCGAGGACATTGATTTAATTGGTAAATGAGTGAAAGTAATCTCCCTAAGAGTAGTGGGGATTTGCAACCCACAGCTTGAAAAATGGTAAAGGCAGGGATTATCACCTTAAAAGGAACCCAACTGAGCTCAAGCTGGAATAGGTACAGAGAAGATTTATGAGGATGTTGCCAGGACTCGAGGCTCTGAACTATAGGGAGAAGTTGAGTAGGTTGAGACTCTATTCCTTGGAGCGCAGGAGGATGAGGGGTGATCTTATAGGGGTGTATAAAATCATGTGAAGAACAGATCAGGTAGATGCACAGGGTCTCTTGCCCCAAAGTAGGGGAATCGAGGACCATAGGTTTAAGAGTCAAGTCAAGAGACTTTATAACCATATAACCACATAACAATTACAGCACGGAAACAGGCCATCTCGGCCCTACAAGTCCATGCCGAACAATTTTTTTTTTTCCCCTTAGTCCCACCTGCCTGCGCTCATACCATAACCCTCCATTCCCTTCTCATCCATATGCCTATCCAATTTATTTTTAAATGATACCAATGAACCTGCCTCCACCACTTCCACTGGGAGCTCATTCCACACCGCCACCACTCTCTGCGTAAAGAAGTTCCCCCTCATATTACCCCTAAACTTCTGTCCCTTAATTCTGAAGTCATGTCCTCTTGTTTGAATCTTCCCTATTCTCAAAGGGAAAAGCTTATCCACATCAACTCTGTCTATCCCTCTCATCATTTTAAAGACCTCTATCAGGTCCCCCCTTAACCTTCTGCGCTCCAGAGAATAAAGACCTAACTTATTCAACCTATCTCTGTAACTTAGTTGTTGAAACCCAGGCAACATTCTAGTAAATCTCCTCTGTACTCTCTCTATTTTGTTGACATCCTTCCTATAATTGGGCGACCAAAATTGTACACCATACTCCAGATGGATTTGGTCTCACCAATGCCTTGTACAATTTTAACATTACATCCCAGCTTCTATACTCAATGCTCTGATTTATAAAGGCTAGCATACCAAAAGCTTTCTTTACCACCCTATCTATATGAGATTCCACCTTCAAGGAACTATGCACGGTTATACCCAGATCCCTCTGTTCAACTGTATTCTTCAATTCCATACCATTTACCATGTACGTCCTATTTTGATTTATCCTGCCAAGGTGTAGCACCTCACATTTATCAGCATTAAACTCCATCTGCCATCTTTCAGCCCATTTTTCCAAATGACCTAAATCACTCTGTAGACTTTGGAAATCCTCTTCATTATCCACAACACCCCCTATCTTGGTATCATCTACATACTTACTAATCCAATTTACCACACCTTCATCCAGATCATTGATGTACATGACAAACAACAAAGGACCCAACACAGATCCCTGAGGCACCCCACTAGTCACCTGCCTCCAACCCGATAAACAGCCATCCACCATTACCCTCTGGCTTCTCCCATTCAGCCACTGTTGAATCCATCTTGCTATTCCTGTATTTATACCCAACAGTTGAACCTTCTTAACCAACCTTCCATGAGGAACCTTGTCAAAGGCCTTACTAAAGTCCATATAGACAACATCCACTGCTTTACCCTCGTCAATTTCCCTTATTGTCATATGTCCCAGATAGGACAATGAAATTCTTGCTTTGCATCAGCACAACGTAATATAGTAGGCATGAATACAGAACGTATCATATCAGTGTGTCCATACACCATTATATAAATATATACACACATCAATAAATAAGCAGATAAAGTGCAAATAAACAGATAATGGTCTATTAGTGTTCAGAGATTTGTTTCAGTTGAGTTTAATAGCCTGATGGCTGTGGGGAAGGAGCTATTTCTGAACCTGGACGTTGCAGTCTTCAGGCTCCTGTACCTTCTACCTGAAGGTAGCTGGGAGATGAGTGTGTGGCCAGGATGGTGTGGGTCCTTGATGATGCTGCCAGCCTTTTTGAGGCAGCGACTGTGATAGATCCCCTCGATGATATGGAGGTCAGAGCCGATGATGGACTGGGCAGTGTTTACTACTTTTTGAAGTATTTTACGCTCCTGGGCACTCAAGTTGCCAAACCAAGCCATGATGCAACCGGTCAGCATGCTCTCTACTGTGCACCTGTAGTTGTTAGAGAGAGTCCTCCTTGCCAACTCTTCTCAGGATGTGCTTTGCTTTAATAATTGCATCAGTGTAGTCGGACCAGGAGAGATCTTCAGAAATATGCATGCCCAGGAATTTGAAGCTCTTGACCCTCTCCACCATCGACCCGTTGATATAAACGGGACTATAGGTCCCAATCCTCCCCCTTCCAAATCCCACAATCAGTTCCTTGGTTTTGCTGGTGTTGAGGGCCAGGTTATTGTGCTGGTACCATTTGGTCAGTCGGTCGATTTCACTTCTATACTCTGACTTGTCCCCATCAGTGATATGTCCCACCAGTGGTGTCAACAGCGAACTTGATGATGGAGTTCGCACTATGACCGGCTACGCAGTCATGAAGGGGAATCTGACGGGTAGCTTATTCACACTAAGGGTGGTGGGTGTATGGAACGGGCTGTCAGAGGAGGCAGGGACTATCCCAACATTTAAGAAACAGTTAGACAGATGAATAGATTGGGCAGGTTTGGAGGTGATATGGGCCAAAAGCAGGCAGGTGGGATTAGTGTAGCTGGGACATGTTGGCCGTTGTGGGCAATTTGGGTGGAAGAACTTATTTCCACGCTATATGACTCTGTGACACTTGAGGAACTATCGGGTAAAGGACTGAGGAAGCGGGATTAACCCAAAATCCCAAATGCATTTGACTGAAAGAGACCAAAATGGTAATGTTAATATGGATATATTACTGAGACCTGGATAAGTAATCCCAAAGATTAGATTTAAACCTCAGCATGCTAACAGCAATTTAAATTCAATTAGTCAAATCATTCTGGTTAAAATAGGCTGATGTCAGTAAGCCTGCAACTATTGGATTGCTGAAAAACAAGTCAAGATTACTTATCCTGACTATGCTCAAGACCCAGGGGAACTTAAAAGATCTCGCAAGCCATCCACCAATTGTGCCAAAATGGCATAAAATCAGTACCAGCAATAAAACTATATTAGCTACTCAGCATCAACTATGACACCAATTTCAGCATGCACTCCCCCATCACCATTGGCCCTACAATGTCTTCCTTACAAAAATATCATGCCATAAATAGAAGATGAGTTTTATAGACCATTCAAGCTGTGAACCATCTTACATAATAGCACCTATCGCCCATTGCCCCAGATTCCTCCCTCCCCCTCCATCAGTAAGTACAGTCCCTCAGATGTGCCTCTTGTCTAAACCATCAGGAATTTCCAGGGGCAGTGTTTCCGTGATATGTCGGCAGAGAACTAGTCAGCTCAGAGGGCTCAATTCACCTCTCTGTCTAATGTGGGAATTCGGGAGGCCCAGGACAATTGGACCCATGCATATTAATGGGAATGGGAAGAAAATGGGGCCAGGTCTTGGCAGCAGGTTGAATCGACCACAACTTCAGTTTAGAAATACAGTGAGGAAACAGGCCCATCGGCCCACTGAGTCCGTGTCGACTAGTGATCCCCCGCACTATCCTACTCACTAGGGACAATTTAAATTTTACCAAGCCAATTAACCTACAAACCTGTACGTCTTTGTAGTGAGGGAGGAAACCAGAGCTCCTGGAGAAAACCCACACAGGTAACGAGGAGAAAGTATAAACTCCATACAGGCAGCACCCGTAGTCAGGATTGAACGCGGGTCGCTGGCGCTATAAGGCAGCAAGTCAGCTGCACCACCATTGTGAACTTGCGATATTAATAGGACTTAGAATATATGTCATAATACAATTCACTGTAAAGCATATCAAGGTGCATTAAGTAATGAGAATAAGTATTAAATCATTTGCAGAAAGTAATTAACTTTATTTTCATTGCGGCAAATGGAGGTAAAACGTGTCAGCAAGATAAATTGTTAAAATATCATAAATTACTGAAACTTCCTCCGTTTACATTTTAGGACGGAAGGAAATAATGAGAGCCACACCTGGAAGAGTTGGCTTCACTACAACACCAACACTTATTGAAAATTCCAAACCAGCGGACCTGTCGAACGAAGATTTTCTTTTTTTTAGTAGCGTTTTGAGTAAGCCACTGTCGTGGTCACAAGTTTTGCTTGTCATCATATCATATGACAATACCATTGGTAAGATATGCATTACAACATCTAGCTTTTTAGATCTATTTGTATGCTGTGGTTCTGCCTATCATAGAAACTCACTCAGGTCTGTTTAGATAAATACGACAGTATAAGCACGCTATATGATTGGATTAAAGGAAAGACAGTCTACACAGATGTTGTATGCCATCTTTCTGTTTTTATGTCATAATTTTAACAAATAGATAACTTTCCCATGCTGGAAGTTATTTCATAGATGTGTCCGAGTTCAGGTGGTGCGATGATTGGTGCAAATATAAATTATAGAATTTACATATTAGTCAGATCATTTAAAATGCTTCTAAAGCTTCAATGTTATTTAATATAGTAGATATTTTATCATGTTGAGATAATGCATCACAGGTTTACAGGTGTTACTGAGTTGTGACATTGATAATGAATGTCCTGATCATACGCCAGAACAATGTCTTGGCGACGTATCAATCGTGATTCCTGCAGCATCACTGAATTCTCAATCGTTTTCCGAGTCCTGGAGTTCCAAACTTGAAAAGTGTTTATTCAAGCGCTATGATTATAGGGCATCAGAGCAAAACATTAAATTTTACTTCGGAGTCACGTGAGTGACTACGTGATGAACCCGTCCAGCATGCATGCACAACATGAGCATTCACGCATTGCAACAGCGATGAACAGGAGTACAGGCGCTCCCGCTAGAAGTTTAAAAAGACGGACCGTCAGGTAAGTAACTTACTCTGAGATCGTGATATCCAAAACCTTGTTCTGTTTTGTCCAGAAAAATGAACACGGCAAAACAGGGAAAGAAGGTCGCTCGTCGTTCGACTCCAACAGAACAGGAGCGTTCCATCAATGGGGGATGATCGGCGGCACCTGGACCGCACACGCTGTGGTCAACAATCATTGATGCCGAGCCGAGCCCAGTACCGCTAGCACAGCCTGACCAACAGCAGCGGACTGGAGGCAAAGCGAAAAGGAAATCGGACCAGCCGGTAACCTCCGATGACTACGGTGAGGAAGACTCACTGCCCGAGAGCGGCAGAGAAAGCCGCCTGAGCCGCATGGAAAGGCTCATGGAGCAAATGCTCCAGCGAGACTTGCTTCGGGAGCTGGGGCAGTCTCGCCAAGGGAGTACAGCCACTCCCGCACCAGCGCATTACAATGCACTGGCCATCGCTTCTCCCACAGCCGAGGGCAGCATTGGTGACCATGGCAGGGCTGGTCAGGAACAGGGGTCACTGGCCGAAAATGTCGGGAGTGCACGGGGTACAGGATCAGGAAGAGCTGCTGGTTGTGGCAAACCGCTACGTGGCTACACCACGAGCGGGGCGGCCGTTGCAGCCAAAACTAGCGGCCAGCATTGACGACCTGTCCTTCAAACCCGTACAAGAACAGGTAGTCAATGAGGCATTAGAACTCTACTCGCCTCCGGAGAACTGCATTTCACTCAACGTACCCGCCGTAAACAGCCAAATCTGGGGGTACGTTGGGCAGGGTATCCGAACCCAGGAACTTAAATTGCAGTGCATACTAAAGCTCCTGACGTCAGCTATCACATCCTATGCTCGTTCCGTGAACAGGGTGGACATGACCACCAACCAGCAAGACACCCTGGCTCTGCTGTGTAATATGCAATGTGAGATCAATAACCTCCGCAAAGAGGCAATAAGACCTGCCCTCAATCCCAAATTTGCAGGACTGTGCAAAACACCGGCCTCAGAGCCACAGATCCTGCTATTTGGTAAGGACTTGTCCAAACAAATCAAAGATCTAGAGGCGGAGTCAAAAGCATTTGGCCTCATAAGGGCAGGCCCCGGAACGAGCAGACCCACACAACCCAGACGGTAGTACCCCACCGCGACCACCAGTCGACGTCAACCTCATGGGACTGGTGAAAGCTCGGGGTCCGCATACCATCCCCGAAAGCTTTTTTTAGACCAGGGCCCAGAGCGGACCCCATCGAAAATGCACCACCCCCACCCAGCACTGCTAGCACAGCCTGACCAACAGCAGCGGACTGGAGGCAAAACGAAAAGGAATTCGGACCGGCTGGTAATCTCCGATGACTCCGACAGATGAAGAAACAGAAGAAAGGAGCACACCCATAACAATGGAGGTAGGTGGGTCTGGTTCCTACCAGCATATAAAAAGTGGGGGAACTGTACTAACAGGGGGGAGATTACACCTGTTCATGGAAGCATGGACGACTATCACAAATGATAGTTTTACTCCAGAGCCACGTGAGTGACTACGTCCAGCACGCATGCACAACATGAGCGTTCACGCAGTGCAACAGCGACGCAGCGGGGGTCAGGCGCTCCCGCTACAGCTTAAAAAAGACGGACCATCAGGTAAGTTTATTCTGAGGCCGTCTTTTCCGAAAAAGAAGTGTTTTGTTTTGTCTCACCAGGAGGAACATGAGCAAAACAAGACATGCCAAGAAATCCGCCCCCCGTTCGACTCCAACGAAGGAGCGTTCCATCAGTGGGGGGCAAGAGGCGGTAGGACCGCTAACCCAACGATCCGCCATCCCCGACACCATGCCGAGCCCAGTCCCGCTAGCACAGCCTGAGCAGCGGGCTGGATGTAAAGCAGCATGGAAGACCAACCGGCCGGTGGTATCCGATTCTTCGGACGGGGCCTGAGCCGCATGGAGCGGCTCGTGGAGCAAATGCTCCAGCGAGACTTGCTTGAGAAGGAGCCGTCTCGCAAAGGGAGTTCAGGCACTCCCACCACAGTGCCTCACAACGCACTGGCCATCGCTTCCCCCTCATCCGATGGCAGCTTTGGCGACCAGGGCTGGGCTGGTCAAGAAGAGGGGTCACTGGCCGAAGATGTCGGGAGTACGCGTGGGATACAGGACCAGGAAGAGCTGCTGGGTGTGGGAGACCGCTACGTGGCAGCTCCACGTGCAGGACAGCCATTAGAGCCAAAACTGGCGGCCAGCATTAACTACCTGTCCTTCAAGCCCCTACAGGAGCAGGAAGTTAATGAGGACCTAGAGTTGTATTCGGCCCCAGAGAATTGCGCTTCGCTCAACGTGCCGGCTGTCAATAGCCAAATCTGGGGGCACATTGCGCCAAACATCCGCAATCAAGAGCTCAAACTACAGCGGATCCTCTGACGTCAGCCATCACTTCATATGCTCGTTCCGTGGATGGGGTGGAAATGACCACGAATCAGCAGGATACACTCGCACTGCTGTGTAATACCCAGTTCGAAATTAACAACCTCCTCAAGGATATTATAAGACCTGCCCTCAACCCGAAATTCGCGGGATTGTGCAAAACGCCGTCCACAGAGCCAGAAATCCTGCTCTTCGGCAAGGACCTTTCCAAGAAAGTAAAAGACATGGAGGAGGAGTCCAAAACATTTGGCCTCATGGGGGCAGGCCCCGGGACGAGCAAACCCACAAAACCCAAGCGGCAGTACCCCACCGCGTCCACCAGTCAACGTCAACCCTATGGAACTGGTGAAAACCTGGGGTCCGCACATCACCACCGGAAGCCTTTTTTAGGCCAAGGCCCAGAGCGGACCCCATGGAAAATGCGCCACCCCCCAACCAACAGCAACACATCAGACAACACATCAGAAGACTCATCATCCGACAAAGAAACAGAAGAAACACCCGTAACCATGGAGGTAGGTGGGTCTGGTTCCTACCAGCATATACAAAGTGGGTGTTCTATACTAACGGGGGAGATTACACCTGTTTGTGCAAGCATGGAAGTCTATCACGAATGACAAGTATATACTCAACAGCATTCGTGGATATAAAATAGAGTTTACTCTAGAAAACTTGCCACCAGTTCAGCACTCACCCCAAAGGGTCTTTTCCCTCTCAGTTAAACAAAAACTAGAGGGCCAAGCAGATCTGGTGAGACTACTCACAAAGGGTATCATTGAAAAAAACAAACATGAACCCTTGGAATTTGTCTCTAATATATTCACTAAAACCCAAAAAGATGGTGGATGTCGCATCATCATTGACTTAACTTCACTAAATATGTTTGTTACATATATACATATTGTGGGCGGCGCGACTCACGTCGCAGCGGCCTCTGCAGTCCGTCAGTCTTTTTGTTATTTTTTTGTCCCGTTTTAATGTAGTTTTTTTTTTTTTGATGGGGTATGTGTGTGTGGGTGTGGGGGGGGGGGGGGGGGGGAAACTTTTAAAATTTTTCCCCTGCACGGAGAACCCGACCTTTCCCTGTCGGGTCTCCGTTGTCGTTGGGGCTGCACCGTGGAGCGGCCTCCAGCAGGAACGTCCTGGGGCTCCAGTTACGGAGCCTGCGGACTTTACTCACCATCGCGGAGCTGGCCGAGTCTGGAGCGGGAGGAGCTGTGGTGGCGCGCTGCTGCGACCCGACCCTCGGAGATTCGGAGGCTTACCGCAGGTCTGGTGGACAGTGACACCGGGAGCCCGCGGGTCCCTGCTGGGAGACCGCTTTTCGGGGCTTCCGCAACGGCGACTTCTCCTGCCCGAGTAGCGGGGTCGAGGATGACCTGGAGCAGGGCCTTACATCATCGCCCGGCGTGGCTTCAACGGCTGCGGGACTTTGCCAGCGCCCGCCTTGCATCACCCGGCGCGGCGTTAATGGCCGCGGGACAATTGTTATCGCCCGCCGGGGGCTCTGTCTTTGACTCTGACATCGGGGGGAGAGGGAAGTGCAGGGGAGAGATACGTTTTTTTTGCCTTCCATCACAGCGAGGTGGAGATGCGCTGTGATGGATGTCTGTGTAAATTGTGTTGTGTCTTGGGTCTTTTTTTTCTTGTATGTATGACTGCAGAAACAACATTTCACTTGAGCCTCTATGAGGTTCAAGTGACAAATAAATTGTATTGTATTGTATTGTTAAGTATATACATTTCAAAATGGAAACGTTTGTAACTGCCAAACAACTGATTTCCAAAGGATACTTCATGGCAAGCATCGACCTTAAAGATGCTTACTATTCAGTACCCATTCATAAGGATCTTCGCAGATACCTGACATTTACCTGGATGGGGCAACAATGGCAGTTTAAAGCGTTGCGGACGGTTTAACATCAGCCCCAAGATTATTCACCAAGATACTAAAACCAGCCTTGGCAATATTAAGAAGGCAAAAACATATTGTCATGGCATATCTTGATGATATCTTAATAATAGGCAAAACCATGGCATTGGCTATATCAGCTGTGTCAGCTACCAAACAATTGTTTGAAACCTTGGGATTTGTCTTACATCCAGATAAATCTAAGTTGACGCCATCCACAACCATGGACTATCTGGGCTTCACAATTAACTCAGTCCACATGTCTGTAACTTTGCCAAAAGACAAAACAGCAGAATAGGCACAAACATGTAACAATTTAATGGTCAACGATCGACCAACCATTCGACAAGTGGCGAGAGTAATTGGAAAGATGGTAGCAGCATTTCCAGCTACACAATTTGGACCTCTGCACTATCAAAACTTACAAAGAGCAAAAGTGCAGGCACTAAAACGACATGCAGGTCACTTTGACCGAACCATGAAATTACCCATTGAAGCAATATCAGAGTTACAATGGTGGATAGAGAACATTTGGCATAGTTCCAGTCCTATCATCATCATCATCAATAACCCAACATTAACTACCTGACTTTTTTTTTCTCCAGAGATACTACCCCTGACCCCCTGAATTACTTTAGCACTTTGTGTCTATTTATAGATGAACGACATTTTGAGTCAAGACACTTCATGTGGATCCAGTCCAAATGGAGAGTCCTGACCTGAAATATTGACTGCCTATTTCCCGCCACCAATGCTGTTGGACCTGCTGAGTCCTTCAAGCAGCTCATTCTTTTTGCTGAAGGAAAGAGTGGATAGACTCTATCAACACTATATCTCCTAATTCTAACATTTTGGAAAAAATCAGAGTGAAAGAATATTTGAGCTATGTCCAAGTTTCTCCTCGTGATGCAAATTCCATTATCTTTCAATGGATCTTCTCCATTACGTAAATGGGGAGTTAAAACGATATTTCAGTTGAATTGTGTTGGTGAAAAGGTAAAACAAATAACCCTCATCTGAATGTAATTTATCTTTGAATGGTTAACAATCTGCTGACATGGTACATATAAAATTTGTCTTACTTGTATTCTTATCAATTAGACGTACTTCGATCAAATGGCCTGAACAGTTTGTGTGCACAGGCCCTCCATGAACAAGGAAATCTTCACTTCTATAGAGGAAAGAGGAGGTAATTTTGTACCAATCTGTCATTTGACCTCCATATTAACCTGACAGTTATCCAAAATTAAAATATTGCAGATTCAGACCATTAGCATGAAACTCTTTTTCTCTTTCCACAGATGTTACTCTAGTTCAATACTTCTAACATTCTCTCTTTTTATTATCCTGACATATGTTGCATTTGGGCTAGGGTAACAATACATTCTATGGTATAAAATGTAAAGCAATGTCATTGTTGGGAGAACCACCACTTCAGGTTAGTTTTGGTTTTGTGGTCCATTGTATAATCTCCTGCCTCCAATTACCTTACCTCAAATCCCAATCATTAGTTGTCTAACTTGCCCAGTCTCATGGAACGTTGTCTTCTCATACCAATAGATAAGCAAAGAAAGTTTGTTTTCCAAATTATATATTCTTGAAAGTCGGCAATAGAATCATTTCCAAATTCAGCAATTTAAAAGAACTGCAGACTATCAAAAAAAGGAATTTAACGTGACAATGTTACTTTTGATTTTCTTCCAACAGAGGCTAATCATCAAATTATGTTTCCAATTTCCTTATGACAAAATAGATCATTTGACGCATCAATCTATGCAAGCTGTGAGTGCAATCCATCAATCCCATTCCTACACTTATTTCCACATATGTCCACCACTTCAGGAGAGGCAAAGGGGGGGGGATAAAAAAGGAGGGGTGTTGCATTGTTAATTAAGGAGGATCACAGTAAGCTGTCTCCCCAGACCACTGGTCAGGGGCGAATTTACGGACTGTTCGTCCAGTGAGGCTATATGGGTGGAGTTCAGCAACAAGAATGGAATTATCATCTTGTTGGGAGTGTACTACACGCCCCTAAATAGTGAATGGGAATTAGAACATGCCAAATATGTCAAGAGATTACAGGCAGTTGTAGAACTAATAAAGTGCTGTAGTGGGGGATTTTAACTTTCCAATATTGGCTGGGAATGTCATAGTGCAAAAGGTTTAGATGGGGCAGAATTTGTCAAATGTGTTCAGAAAAGTTCCCTCTGGCAACATGTAGAAGGCCCTACACAGGAGAGGGCAATGCTTGATCTAGTCTTGGGAAATTGGGAGCGACATGTGGATAATGTGTTCATGGATGAGTATTTGGGAACCAGTGACTACTATTCTATTGGGGTTTAAGATAGTTATGGATAGGGACAGGGCAGGCCCATGACTTACAATTCTAAATTGGGGCAAGGCCAACTTTGGAGGCATTAGACAGGAACTTATTCAAGTTGATTGGAGCGGGTTACCTAAAGGAAAAGGAACGTCAGAAAAGTGGGATGTTTTTAAAAATGTGCCGACAAGAGTCCAGGCCATGCATGTCCCTGGTAGAGGGCAGGCCAAGGCAAGTGGGTGTAAGGAAGCTTGGATGACAAGAGCAGCTTGAATGATTACAGGCAGCTGCGTGTAATCTGGTCAAGAGCAAGAAGGGGGCATGGGGCAGCCGGGATGAAGTGTACCTCTGGAAGAGGTTTGGGAACTGAGGGGCACTCCAAAGAAGGAAATCAGGTGGGCGATAAGGTGACACGAGATGGTTCTGCTAGATAATATTCAGGGTAATCCCAAGCAATTTTATGAGTACATTAAGGGGGAAAGGTTAACCAGAGGGAGGATAAGGACCTCAGGAATCAAAGTGATCAACTCTGTGTGGAGCCATAGGAGAAAGGTATTTCTCCTCTGTTTTGATCATGAAGAAATATATGAGGACTGGGGAACTGGGGCATTCAACGGAAGTGTCTTGAGGGCAGTCACCATTATGGTTGAGGAGGTACTGAAGATCCTTAAGCTTATGACTGTGGGGAAACTATAGAGGAAATTGCAGTTGCCCTGGCTGAGATTTATGTCATAATTAAATACTGGTGATGTGCCGGTTGACTAGAGGGTGGCAAATGTTGTGCCTCTATTTAAAAAGAGATGCAGGGAAAAACCTGGTAATTACAGCCAGTGAATACAACATCTATAACCATATAACCATATAACAATTACAGCACGGAAACAGGCCATCTCGGCCCTACAAGTCCATGCCGAACAACTTTTTTTACCCTTAGTCCCACCTGCCTGCACTCATACCATAACCCTCCATTCCCTTCTCATCCATATGCCTATCCAATTTATTTTTAAATGATACCAAAGAACCTGCCTCCACCACTTCCACTGGAAGCTCATTCCACACCGCTACCACTCTCTGAGTAAAGAAGTTCCCCCTCATATTACCCCTAAACTTCTGTCCCTTAATTTTGAAGTCATGTCTGCTGTGGGAATATTACAAAATAATATTTTGAGGGGGAAAATATACATGTATTTACATAGTCAACATGGCTTTGTACGTGGGAGATCGTACCTCGCAAATCTAATTGAGATTTTGAAGATGTGACTAAAATAGTTGACGAGGGCAGAGCTGTAGGCGCTGTATATATGGATTTCAGAAAGACATTTGACGGTTTCTCATAGTAGTCTAATCTGGATGGTTAGATTGCATGGGATCCAATCGGAACTGCATCTATGTCATCTATATTAATGATTTTGACAAGAACATCAAAGGTATGATCAGCAAATTTGCAGATGACACTAAAGTGGCTGGTATTGTAGATAGTGAAGACGGTTTTCAAAAATTGCAGCAGGATCTTGATCGGTTGGGCAGGAAGCTGAGAAATGGTTAATGGAGTTTAATACAGAGAAGTGCGAGGTGTTGCATTGGGTAGTCCAACAAGGGCAGGACCTACACAATGAATGGCAGGGCTCTGGGGAGCCTTGTAGAGCAGAGGGATCTAGGAATGCAGTTGCACCCTTCCTTGAAAGTGATATCAGGTAGATATTGTGGTCAAGAAGACTTTTAGCATATTGGCCTCCATCAATCAGAATATTGAGTATAGAGGGTGGTAGATCATGTTACAGTTGTATTTGGCATTGCTGAGGCCATATTTTGAGTATTGTGTTCAGTTTTGGTCATCATGTTATAGGAAAGATGTTGCCAAGCTGGAATGGGTGCAGATAAGATATATGAGGATGTTGCCAGGACTCAAGGGCCTGAGCTAAAGGTGGAACAGGCTAGGATTTTATTCCACTAGAAGATGAGGTGTACAAGATCATTAGAGGAATAGATGATGGGAATCGAGGACATGTTTAAGTTGATAGGGAATTATTTAATTGAAAGGGTGACTTTTGTTACACAATGGGTGGTGGGTGTATGGAACAAAACGGAGGAGGTAGTTGAGGCATATATCATCATATTGCTTAAGAGATATTTAGACAGGTACATGGATAGGATAGGTTCAGGGGGTTATGGGGCAACGCAGGTGAGTCGAATGAAGTGGGGGATGTTGGTCAGCATGGGCATGTTGGGCTGAAGGGCCTGTTTCCATGCTATGTGACTGACTCTTTAAGTCCACTATGAGTCCCACTGCACCTACCTACACTAAAGACAATTTAGAATTGTAAACTAACTCACCAGC
The DNA here is from genome assembly GCF_028641065.1 of Leucoraja erinaceus. Taxonomy (NCBI): domain Eukaryota; kingdom Metazoa; phylum Chordata; class Chondrichthyes; order Rajiformes; family Rajidae; genus Leucoraja; species Leucoraja erinaceus. Next base: position 391,433 of record NC_073398.1, read on the forward strand.
CTACATGCCTTCGGGATGTGGGAAGAAACTGGAGCACCAGGGGGAAGCCCATTTGGTCACGGGGGAATATGACAACACCACACATCACTGGAGGTCGCCATTGAAAAGATAGCTCTGAGGCAACAGTGTTACAGGTGTGAACCACTGTATCTCTCACAAATTATTGGACATTCTGGGAGGTTTGGCAACCCATTGTACATGCTACTAAAATGGACTGAAATATCCAAATTTTATTTCCCCACATTGTTGAGCTTATGTAACTATTTTGCTACATTTGCCACAACTAAAATGTGCCATATTTTCTCCTCTTGGAAGGGTGAGGTGATAAATTAGTGGCATTTTTTGTTTCCTAATCCAAGATGACTGAGTCCAAGTATACAATGTCTAACATTGGTCTTGCTAACTGCGGCTGAGATTTTTTATTTTTTTTTTAATTTATTTTTATTAGAAGCAATTGTACAAGAATAAATCGCTCGGCATCTACCATTATACAATTATTGTACAGCTTCATTTTTTTCAAATTTTATCATAGCAGCCACACAATGGACAGAAAACAAAAACACCAATTAAAGGAAAAAAAAAACGAGTGGGGGGCAGCCAGAATATCAATCAAAGTGCAAGATTCGCTCAGATTAAAGACATAGCACAGCAGCAAAATAAACAGATCAGACAGTTATGCCTCTTCAAGCAAAATCAAAAATGGTTTCCACACCTTCAAGACATAATTTTGTAAATTCCCTTTGTTAAAACGAATCTGTTCCATCTTAGCAATAGAAAGCATTTCGTTGAGCCACCTCTTAAAACATGGGGAGAGTGGGGACTTCCAATTCAGTAATATTATTTTTTTTTTAGCTGCGACCATACCTGCTCTAAGAATCTGCTTCTGGTGGGAAGGAAGGGCCCTTGTATTGTCAGAGCAACCAAAAATAGCCAGATTACAATCAGGCGGAATATTTATTCGACATTGTTTGGAAAGACAGTTAAATATGTCACTCCAGAAATTACTTCATACTGGACAATGCCAGAATAAATGTGATAGTGATCCTTCTGCAGTACCACATCTGTCACACATGGAGGAAACCGATTCAAAAATCATGTTAAGTTTGGTTTTAGAATAATGTAGTCTATGCAAGACTTTAAATTGAATTAATCTGTATCTAGAACTAATAGAGCAACTCTGTATACCGGACAAACCTTCCTCCCACAGTTCATTTGACACAGGAGTGCCCAATTCTGCAGTCCAGGCCTCCCTGAGATGACCGGCTTCAACTGGTGTCGTAAAGGCAGTGACAATGCGGGAGATCAAGTGTTTAGAGTCAGGCTGGGAGAGAAGTAGATCATAAAGAATGTGACTTTTTGGTTTGACTATGAATTCTGGGATACGCTCCCGTACAAAATGCCTGACTTGAAGGTAGCGATAGAAGTGTTGTTGAGGAAGGCGATATTTAGTTTGGAGCTGAATAAATGAGGCAAATTTATTATCTATGTAGAGATCATCAATACAACACAGCCCCTTCCCCCTCCAGTCCAGAAACACTCTATCCATCAGTGCCGGTTTGAACAAGTGATTGTGTACTATAGGGGTATACACTGAGATATTTACCAATCCAAAGAATTTTTTTATTTGATTCAGAATCCTTACGGAGTTTCTGAGAATGAAGTTATGACCAACTAATTTGGAGGGAACCTGTGCTCCGAAAAAGAGCAACACTGGGAGAGAGGTCTCTGAAACAAACATGGATTCAATTTTTAGCCAGAGTGGGGAATCATCAGGAAAGCCCCACTGCCAGAAAGTGAGAGCCCTCGCATTTGCAGCCCAGTAGTAATGCTTCAGTACCGGAAGGCCGAGGCCACCCCTGTCCACATTTTTCTGTAGGTGGGCTTTAGCAATGCGAGGGGGGTTTGTCTGCCCAGACAAATGAGAGTATAACCAAATCCAGTTGTTTGAAAAAAGATAAAGGTAAGTAGACAGAAAGGTTTTGAAAAAGATACAAAAATCTTGGAAGTGAAACCATTTTGATAGCATTGATGCGGCCAATCATTGAGAGGGGAAGCAGCTTCCAGCACCTAATGCTAGCTTTTAATTTGTCTACCATGTCCAAAAAATTCAATTTAGGTAGGAGTTTGGGGTTTCTGGAAATCTTCAGTCCAAGATAGGTAAAGTGGGTGGTAACTAATTTAAATGGCAAAGATTTCAAGAAAGCAGGGCTCAAATTATTCGTCAAGGGCATGAATTCACTTTTATCCCAGTTAATTGTATATCCTGACAGTTTACTAAATGACTTAATGTAGTTCAGAAGGTTGGGAACTGACACTACCGGATCAGATAAACAAATTAATAAATCATCCGCATATAAATTCACAAGACTTTCAACATTACCAAATTTTACAGCATGGATACCCGGGTGACCCCTGATTCCTATTGCAAGAGGTTCTAAAGCGATATCAAACAGCAGGGGAGAAAGGGGATCACCCTGTCTAACACCGCGCTGCAAGTCAAAAGGTTGGGATTTTTCTGTGTTAGTCAGAATAGAAGATACTGGATTTGAATAAATTATTTTAATCCACTCTATAAAGTTCATCCCAAACCCAAACTGTTTTAACGTCTCTAGCATATAGGGCCATTCGATCTGATCGAAAGCCTTCTGAGCATCGAGAGATAGGATGGCAGCTTGCGTATCCTTGTCATGAACCGAATATAAACTAAATGAGAATCTATCCGGTATAAATCCAGTCTGATCAGGATGTACAATTTTTGAGATATGCTTACCCAATTTTGTGGCCAGGACATCAGTTATCATCTTCTGGTCACAGTTCAGAAGAGCGATTGGTCTGTAACTTGCAAGGTCAGTCTCTGCTTTTCCCTTTTTTAGGAGCAAGCAAACATTAGCTTCATAGAGTGAGCTGGGGAGCCTCTTGTTTTTCACTGAATCATTCACCATTCTTAACATGAGAGGAACTATTTTTCCATGAAACGCCTTATAAAATTCGCAGCCGAAGCCATCTGGGCCTGCTGCTTTTCCAGAGGGAAATGCTCGGATAACTTCCAGAAGGTCATCTACAGAAATCTGAGTGTCAATGTCATCTCTAGATGCTCCATCAAGTTGTGGAATATTTACGTTAGTGAAAAAAGTACAAAAATCTGTTTCAGTGGGCTTTACTTTACTGGAATAAAGTTCTTTATAAAAGTACCTGAAACAAGCATTTATATGCTTCTGGTCAGTAACCAGTATACCTGATTTTAATTTAATCCTATGAATAGCACGATTAGCTTGCTCACCTCTAAGTTGACTTGCTAATAATTTCTCTGGTTTATCACCGAGTTCAAAGTATTTCTGTGTGAGCTTTAGTAATTGGCTGCTAAGACGTTTATTGAGGATAGTATTATATTCATATTTTAGTTTTAAGATCTTATTGTAGTCAGACTGTAAGAGAGAGGATCTATACATCTCTTCAAGCACTGGAAACATCTTATCAATATCCCTAACACGACGATTACGTTCTCTTTTTGTATATGATTCAAATGAAATAATATGGCCTCTCATCACAACCTTAAAGGCCTCCCATAAAGTGGAATCAGAGACTTCCCCATTATCATTTGTGGTAAGAAACTCATCTATACATGCAGTCATTTGGTCAATAAAAGAGTGATCATTAAGAAGAAGAGGGTTGAAGCGCCAGCTGTACTTTTGTTTGGACAGAATATCTTTAAATTGAAGTGACACCGGACTATGGTCAGAAATCAAAATATTATGATAGGTGGAATTTGTTATACTGGACAGTAATTCAGACGAAATCAAAAAAGTAGTCAATCCTGGTGTAGGATTTGTGGACATGAGAATAGAAAAATAAATCTCTGTTAGTAGGATGCTGCAATCACCAAATGTCAACCATATTCCTAGTCTTAGTTAAACCATTTAAAGTTTGCACTGAGGCTATGGTAGGAGCCGGTTTTCTTGAGAGTCTGTCCAGGATTGGGTCTAAATAACAATTGAAGTCACCTCCAATAATGACATTAGGGCTAGAGGCTGGTATCATATCAAAAATGTTACGAAGAAAATCAGGATTATCTACATTTGGGGCATAGATATTAAGCATAGTTATTGGAAGTGAATTTATGTGACCTGAAATCATGAAGTATCTGCCATAAGGGTCTGCTTTCATAGATTCAAGGCAAAATGTAATACTGTTACGAAAAAGAATAGCAACCCCTCTGGCCTTACGAGTAAAAGGCGCTTGGAAAACCTGAGAAATCCAGTTTGCTTTCAGTCTACCCTGTTCGTTTACCCCGATGTGCGTTTCTTGTATAAAAATTATATCCGACTTCAATAATTCGAGATGTGAGAAAACGCGACCCCTTTTAATTACATGACCAAGTCCCTTCACATTCCATGAGACTAAAGTTAAATTGTTATTAATGCTGCTATGTGCAGTACTGTCAGGTACTGACATTATCCCTGAGACATAGACGATCTGGCATTCCTCCAAAAAAACCACAAAAGACAATAAAAAACACATAAACACCACACATTGCTGTGCAAAACACCACACTCACACTACCCCGTAAACATATTCCCTACCCACTCACAGAGTGCCTCCCCAAACGAAGCACGGGTGTCCCTCTAAGCCTGGGACCGCTAAACGCACGCGAGGTGAGTACCTCCAAAAACAAAACCAAAAAAAAGTAGCTAGCTGAATAAAGCTACAAGAAGCTCCGCCACCAGCCACGGCTGAATTAAATAAAACAACATCAATTGACAGTCTCATACAGGCCAATTGAATTCTCTGAACTACAAAAAGTCACGTTGAAACATAATCAACCCTCTGAACACTCAGAGTGGGGTCAAAGTTTTTAAGATATGTCTTTTAACTCAGTGTTCAGAAATGACGTTGCCTCACCCGGTGAAGTGAAAACCTTGACGCGGCCCTTGTGTTTGATGCGGAGCTTTGCTGGAAAGAGGAGACTATGCTCCACCTTGAGCTCCCGCAGCTCGCCCAACACATCACTGAATTCCCGTCATTGTCACATCACATCTGGTGTGTAGTCCGAGAAGATAAGCACCTTATTGCCTTCATACACCAGCTTACGCGCCTTCCGGAGTCGTAGTATAAGCTCCTTCTCCCGATAAAAATGGACCCGTGCGATAATGGCGCGGGGCCTGGCTCCCTCCGGTGGTGGCGGTCGCAGGATCCGGTGTGCCCGATCGATAATCACCTTGGACTGGAAGTTGCCATCTCCAAGAAGATTCGGTATCAGAGCCTCGATGAATTCCGTCGGTTTACCTCCTTCCTCTAGCTCAGGTATGCCGATAATTTTAATATTATTGCGGCGTGATCGACCCGCGAGGCCCGCCACCTTGAGCTTGAGTGCGCTGTTCTCATCCTTCAGGCCGGACAATGACTTTTCCAGGAAGCTAATACGGCTTTCTTGCTCCTGCACCTGCTCCTCGATAAACTCTACCTTCTCCAACAGTTCCTTTTGGGAGCTTTGTACTGCCTGAAGAGTCTGCTCCAATTTATCAAACCTGACATGAATGTGTTTGAGTATCTTATCGGAGGCCTTCTCCCAGATCAGCGGCAGGTCATCGACGACGTCACCACCTGTAACTTGACCCAGAGCTCGACTGGGGGAGCTGCCACTAGCATTGCTAGCATTAATATTAGCTGAAGCTAGTCGGAGCGACTCGGTGTCTTTAGACTTCTTGTGAGGCATGACGTCCCAAAAAATCAGTTAGCCTGACCCCTATTGTGTCAGGAAAGTTCCCGAGGCCGGTGAAAAAAAATGTGAGACTATAATAATACCAAATATAAAGACTGGCACGGAGGAGCCTCTGGAAGCACGTCTACTCCATGTGCTGCTCACTAGCACTTCCCCCCCCCTCCCAACTGTAGCTGAGATTTAACTGCAGGATCGAAGCTGCCAATCAAATATACTCACTTAACATTAAGTGTGAAGTACATCTGGTTTAAAAACAGAAAATTATGCAAATATTTAGCAAGTTGTGCATCTTCTGTGGAGAGAGAAACATATAAAAGATCATGAACCTGAAAGGTTCACCTGTTGAGTATTCTAGGTTTCTCTGATTTTATTTCAGTTGCCCATCATTTGGAGTTTATTGCTTTTCAAGTATACTTAGATGGTTATTTCTGTTTTTCTCCATCTGTCCTGTGGTCTTCTCCCAGTAACAGTGTTTCCCAATTCCATTCTGAGTTTGCTACTCTCATTCTTCCTCATTGCACTCCACCTATATGTTCCTCTCTTGTGTCTTCACTTCTTTCTCTTTTTAATAGTGCCCTCCCTCTTCCTCACTCTTTGCCTTGCACTTTCACTAGTTTGCGTGGCTTCCCCTCTATCCCTCCTTCCCTCCACCATTATTTTGTAGCTCACATCTCTTCCTCCATTGTGAATACTCCTTTCTCCCTCCATCGCTCAGATTGTTCTCCCCCTTTGATTGTTACTCTAGTTTGTATGTTTCTGTATCTGTCCTATTCCTCAACTTTTTTTCTCTCTATCCTTCCGTTGTTCCCTCAGGGCTTAATTTCCCAGGTAATTTTCAAGTCTATTGCTAACAAATGACAAAGAAGTGATATTTGCAAATACAAGGAACAAGCAGGATATGAGCCGGAAGAGGTTAGTTCGAACTCACATCAGCAAGGGTACTGGGAATCCGAGAATTGTGCAGACAACAAACATTTCTTTGTCAGCAGGAGCGGTATCCTGGAGACCAGCTGGCATTACTGTGTGCAAGGATTTGAATGCTAATATTTATGAGATTATTACTTGCCAATAATAGAAAAATATATATTTTTCAGGAACGCTTTTAAATGCTGGTCGCAAGCAATTGATGCAATTGTAAATGTGACCGACTTTATCAATAACTGGCAAGACATGGAAAGTAGCGGCATTTCATTTAAACATTCAAAAGATTTCAGTGAAACTCTGCTACAGCGAGCTGGTATCTGGGGCTGTGTGCTGGCTGGAATCTTATCTGCAAAAATAGCTCAGTAAGTATGACAAACCAGCACATATTACATTATTCCGTAATAAGCAAAAAATAACTTTTTTATGTAGGAAGGAACTGGAGACGCTGGTTTAAAATAGACACGAAATGCTGGAGTAACTTGGTGGGACAGGCAGCATCTCTGGAGAGAAAGAATGAGTGTTGTTTCGGGTTGAGACTCTTCTTCAGACTGAGTCAGGGGAGGGGGAGATACAGAGATAAGGAAGTGCAAGGTGTGAGAACGAGACTTCAAAGGGGGTGGAGATCAAGCAAAATGTAGAATAGATCATTGTTAGCTAGGAGAAGGTAACAACAAAGCAAACAGAAATAAAACGTAATCAGGGACAGTCACATTGGTGGGAGGACTGTTAAGGGGGAGGGATATAGAGAGAGGGGTTACTTGAAGTTCCAGAAGTCAATATTCATACCGCAGGGATGTAAGCTGCTCAAGCAAAATTGAGGTAATGTTCCTGCAATTTGCGCTGGGCCTCAGTCTGATAATGGAGAAGGCCCAGGACAAAATGGTCAGTGTGGGAATGGGAGGAGAAGTTAGTGTTTAGCAACCGGGAGATCAGGTAGGTTTAGCGAAAAAAGTTTTTACATGTTTTGATTGTCAGGATTAAATTTATAAATTGCCGCACAGATTATACGTGACTGGATTCCACTGTAATATATTTTGGTGAAAAAAAATTATGTCATAGAGTTAGTTTAGTTTAGTTTAGAGATATAACGTGGAAACAGGCCCTTCGACTCACCAGGTCCACGCTGACCAGTGAAGGAGATTGCAACCTTCACGTGGTCTTCCCTGTTTGGACGAATGCAATGAACCCGGCGTGCACAATCAAATAAGATCAAATAGAACAAGTTGTCCTACAACTTTAGGCTGTGCACGCCATACCCAAGAAGAAGAAGAAAAAGAAGCAGCAGCGATCCCCACCCACTTAAACTACACTAAACACTCTGGGCACAATTTACAATTATACCAAGCCAATTAACCTACAAACCTCTATGTCATTGCGGTGTGGGAGGAAACCGGAGATACCGGAGAAAACCCACGCAGGTCACTGGGAGAATGTACAAACTCATTACAGACAGCACCCGTAGTCAGGATCGAACCCAGGTCTCTGGCGCCGTAAAGCAGCAACTATACCTCTGCGCCACCATGCCACTCCGAGGAGAGATTATAGAATCGTACAGCTTGGAAATAGGACCTTTAGCCCACTGAGCCTCCATTGATCATGAAGAACCGATTTACACTCATCCAACACTGATCCCATTTTAGTCTCCCCACATTCCTATCAACATCCCCCGGTATCTGCCACTTGCTTTATACACCAAGGTCAATTTACAGTGACCAATTAACTTATCAACCCACATCCTTGGAATATGGGGTGACAATTGAAGGACATCCACAAGTCACAAGGAAAACAAAGTTTTTAACTTTTTAGCTAGAGTTTTGTGGCAGCAGCTCTACCAGCTGAGCCATTACAATACCCTAACACTTTTCACTTAGGGTATAAGTTGTCGAGCCTTATATCACAGGTGGTAAAGTTATCGGAAGGGATTTTGAGAGACAGGATTTATTTGCTTTTGCTGGTAAGGATCGATAAGAGACTTGGGGAACTGCTCAAGTGTCGAATAAAATACAAAGTTCTAGAATAACTTGGCAGTCAGGCAGCATCTCTGGAGGAAACGGACAACTGGCATTTTGAGTTGCGACCCAAAACATTATTTGTTCATTCCATCCAGAGATGCTGCCTGACCCGCTGAGTTACTCCAGCTCTTTGTGTTGTATTCAAGGACTGATAAGGGAGAGTCAGCATGATTTTATCCATGGGGAAATAATGTTTTTATGAGTAAATGCTGGTTTCTTGACCTACATTTCCCTCGACCTACATTTTCACTGTCACCTTGCTTTACCTATTAGTGCTGAATTCCTTCTGCACCACATTCTCCCATGAACCCTGGTCCCCCAATCACTTCCCATTTCTAAATATTCACACATCTTAAACCCTCCCTAATTGACAAGCCTTGTCCAGTCACTGAGTTTACTGTTAGCTCCAGCTATTTAATAACAGTGATGGGTTACTCCACCATCTCCAATAAGATGATTTGATATGAGAGAAAATATATTTTGCAGGAACACATCTCCACTTGGTAAGAGCGGTTAAATGGTTAAAAAGCAGCTTGCATTATGGTAAATTGGGATATAGACAGTTTTCTAGGAACACAACCTCCCCATAACATAATCTGTATTTATAATTATGAGAAGTTTAGATAGGGTAGATAGCCAAAGTCTGTTTACTATTACATGCCTGTCTAAAACAAGAGGTGACCGTTTAAGGTGAGTGGGAGAAAGATTACAGAGGAGTTTAAGGATAAAACTTGTGTACCAAGTAGTTGGTACCTGGCATGAGCCTACAGGAGGTGATGGAGGCAGGAATTTAAGAAGCCTCTGCGATACGATAGAACTTTATTTATCCTTGGAGGGAAATTGTTCTGCCAACAGTCATAACAACAGTCCTCCCTCCCCCTTTCCCTCCCCTCTCTCCCTCTTTCTCTCTTTTCTCTCTCTCTCCCCCTTCCTTTTATTTCTCCCTCCTCTTATTCCCTTCCTCCCTCTTTTGCTCTCCCTCTCTCCTTCTCCCTCCTCCCTCTTTATCCCTCCTCTTCCTTTATCCTCCTTTTCCCTCCTTCTGTCTCCTTCTCCCTGCCCTCCCTCCTCTCCCTCTCTACAACCTTCCTGCTCTCCCTCTCTCCACCCCTTCCTCTATCCATCTCGGCCCCTTGAGTCCACCCAAAATCAAGACCAATCCCAATGTAACTGCAATCCCACCGCACACTGGTAACGTTTCACCACTAGGCTTATCCAGAATTCTACCGCTGCCTGAAAAATAATCAAAGGCTCAACTTCCACTGAGAAAGAGAATTCCAAAGACTCATTGTTATACGAGAATTTCCCTGAACAGTCTGTGACCCATAGTGCTGTGGCCATAGCGCCTATTTTAAACCCCATAGCGCTGCAGCCGGTTGCGCTATATTTAGAACCCATAGCGCTGCAGCCAACAGCTCTTTGTTTAAATTCCCATGTATTAAACTGACAGTGCTCTGTTTAAACCTTTAAGCGCCAAACAGTGCTGTGTGTATTACCTTTACACCTCTTTGCAGGCCGGATGCGGAAATTTCCTGCAATTTCCCGAAATTATTCCATTTCCTTAAAATGGCAGGTAATTTCCTTCAAAGTGGAAACACTATGCAACCCACAATAGCAGACTCAAACTCTGTAAAGTTACTTGAGCAGAGCATCGAGATGGAATTAATATAGGTAGATTGAATTATTACAAATAGGTATGATGGCTAGTATGGATATAATGGGTCGAAAACCCTGTTTCAGTGGTGTACACTCTATGAGTCTAAGCCTGAGTTATGTTCAGGTATTGCAGCAAATTGACATAGGAAGCTTTATTTCTTGCAAAATAGTAAAATAATGCAGCAAATTGCTGCAAATTTCCCATTGGCAACTCTGCTTGTATACGCTGAAATTGAATCTATTCCATTACAACCTCTTTGCATTCCCATCTCCACCTGATTTCCATTTAATTTTATGTATTCAGCAAACTTTTGAAATATGCCATTTAGTCCCAATCTATAGAAACCCATTTATTTCTATTCTGTGTTTTCTATCTGTTAACCAACTCTCAATCCATGCAAGTGTAGCACCTGGTTCCATGTGTTCCAACATTGTTAACCTATGAGGAAACTTATTGAAAGCCTTCAAAGAATCCGCTTTGACTGCTGAAACATATTAATATTTATTGGTGCCTTGTATTTAGTCAAGCATTGTCTCAACTACCAATGCCAGACTGACAGGACAATAGTTCATTCCTTTCTTTTCCTTTTTTTGTCTGTTCAATTTAATTTTTTTCTTGCATTGACTCCTTTGAAACCACTGGTTGATTAAGTTAAAATAATTAACGTTGTTAATAAACATGCAATCTAAGCTCATTTCCTCCTACCTCCTTTTTCTGATGTGCCATCAGCAGAGAACTGTTATTAGTAGGAAGGAACTGCAGATGCTGGTTTAAACCGAAGATAGACACTATTTTTGTGTCAATTAACTGTTATTAGTATTTCACTTTGTTATGAATGCTTCACCATAAGTCTGTCTTTTGTTTAATAATGCTCTATTCTTGTGATTTAGATTTATTACATTCTCGGACTTCAAATTCAGAACTGATTGCTGCATCTTATCAAGCTTTTTCTTTAAGGTATATTCATGATTATATGCCCCTAAAATATAACGTATTTTCTACGCACAGTGCATGTGGGATGACACTGTTGTTGCCATCACTGAGGGAGCTTGTGACAGTAGGGAAGAACTGGCATCCAAGTATCCTAGTGTAGACATCTCAAGTGAGATGTGCTGGACGTTGGGGGGTGAGGAGGAGAATATAAAAGGGAGATGGCATTGAACTGTTGGTCAAGACATGCATTACCTCAGTAGTCGGGAAAGATATCTTAGAGAGCTCCTCAAATTAGGCCATATCAGTAGAGATTAGGAAGAAAACAAAAGGGCGTATTACAAACCTTTAGTTTAGTTGAGAGATACAACGCAGAAACAGGCCCCTCGGCCTACCAAGTCCGTACCGACCAGCAAACCTCGCAAATTAGCACTACCCTGCACGTACTAGAGATAATTTTACATGTATACAATTTTACCAAGCCAATTAACCTACAAACCTGTATGTCTTTGGAGTGCGGGAGGAAACTGAAGATCTTGGAGAAAACTCACGCAGGTCACGGGGAGAAACATACGGACAACGTACAGACGGCACCCGTAGCCAGGATCGAACCCGGGTCTCTGGCGCTGTAAGTCAGTAACTCTACCGCTGCGCCATCGTGCTCCAGCAATCAACAGGAGATACAGGGACAGATATGTCAGCAACTAGCAGGGAGATATATTAGTAGTAAGATTGTTACCCTTGGGGATTTAAAGTTACTGAACACTAACTAGGATTGCAAGTGTAAAAATCTTAGGTGTATATCCATCAACTTTTTCACACAGTATGAAGATAAACCAACAAAAGAAGGAGCAATTCTAATCCTGTTCCTTTTCTCCAGAGATGCTGCCTGACCCACGTAGTTACTCTAGATTTTTGTGGTAAATCCAGAGGTGCTTAACGTATATTAAGGGCAAAAGAATAACTTGGGAAAGAGTAGGTCCCGTAATGAACAAGGGGACAATCTGTACTTGGAGCTAAAAGGTACTGGTGACTTTCCAAGTGATAGCTTTTCATCAGTATTTGCAAAGGAAGTGGACTTTGTAGCTGGAGGATTCAGCGAAAGAGGCGAAAGTCTAGTGCAAGCTTCCACAGATAAAGAGGAGGTATTTGTTTAAGAAGGAACTGCAGATGCTGGAAAATCGAAGGTACACAAAACGGCTGGAGAAACTCAGCGGGTGCAGCAGCATCTATGGAGCGAAGGAAATAGGCAACGTTTCGGGGCGAAACCCTTCTTCAGACCGTCTGAAGAAGGGTTTCTCCAGCATGTTTGTGTACCTAAGAGGAGGTACTTGATGTCTTACTGGTGTCTAAAAAGTGAATAAATCCTCAGGGCTGGTTGAGATTTATCCTAAGCTTTTGACAAGGTTCCACATGATAAACTGGTCCAAAAGGTTAGGCCCCATGGGATACAGGGAAAATTCGTACATTGGATCCGAAACCTGCTTGTCAGTATGAGTCGGCAAGTGAGGTTATGGCATTGTTCCTGTGTTTGAAAGAGATCAGTATTGGGACTCAGAAAGTGTTTTTAATGTATATGAACAATTTGGATGTACATGTAGAAGGCCATCAGTAAAGGGCCTGTCCCACTTGGCCGTCATTTGCGCGTCATGCAGATGGCGCGTGAAGATTTTGCACATCACAAAATCCTGCGATGCCGCGCGCAGCAGCGCGTCACTGCCTATGTCATCGCGCACCATGCGTGCGTAATGCACACCATGCGCGCATCACATGTGTGTCACGACGCACGCGATGTGACGTGTAAATGATGTAGCGTAAATTACGCGCAAATTATGGCTAAATGGGACAGGCCGTTAAGGAAGAATGATTGCAGATGAAAGATGGTGGGGTTGTTGATCGTATGAAGGGCGGTCTTAGGCCATAGGGCAATATTGACATTTGATTTAATTTAAAGATGCATTTTGAAAACAGGCCCCATAATCAGGATCGAACCCGGGTGTCTGGCGCTGGAAGGCAGCTACACCATTGTGCTGCCCTGTTTTGTTGACATGTGCTGAGAAATGGGAGATAGATTTTAATCCCAATACTTGCTTCCATCTTGCCTCCTGTAAGGAATTTATTCCATCTTTCAGTTCCAAAATCTACTTTGTGTTTGCTCCAGTGGTCAAACATTCTGCAGAGATATATCTGAAACGACTTCCTTCTTTCTGAACTGTGGTCAGAATAATTGGCTGCATCTCATCTATTTCCTGTGCCTATGCTCGTGCCCTTTCTCGTCTCGGACAGAACAAGAATAGAGATCCGCAGCCTCCTGATTCAACTGATCATTCTTTGCAATTACTATCCCCTTGACACATTCCCCTCTCCTCCTTTGTCAGCACTTCAAAGGAATTGCTTCCACTGTCTCCCTCATCCTCAAAAGGGCACCCGTAAGAATCAAGAGAGAGAGAGTCAAGAGTGTTTTATTGGCGTATGTCCCAGATAGAACTATGAAATTCGTACTTGTTGCAGCACAACAGAATATGTAAACAATATAATAAATGAGAGAGAAAAAAAAGAGGAAAAAAAGTCCAATGTACTCATACTCACAAATACACATACACACATATATATATATATATAGACACATACGTACACACAAAAAAACAGTCTATTGTAGTTCAGAGCTTGTTTGAGGTTGTAGTGTTTAATAACCTGAAATGGCTGTAGGCAAGAAGCTGTTCCTGAACCTGGATGTTACATTTTCCAGGCTCCTGTACCTTCTTGCCATTGGCAGGAGTGAAATGAGTGCATGGCCTGGGTGGTGTGGGTCTCTGATGGTAAGGATAGCACACTGGTGCAGCAGTAGAATTACTGCCTTACAGCATCAGAGGCCCGAGTTCAATCCTGGCTGTGGATGCTAACTGTACGAAGTTTGTATGTTTTCCTTGTGAAAATTGTAAATTGTCCCTAATTGTGCAGGATAGTGCTAGTGTACAGGGTTACCGCTGGTCAGCATGGATCCAGGTGGGCCAAAGGGCCTGTTGGCACACTATATCTCCAGACCTCTAAAGTCCCTCTTCCATTTGCATGGTCCTGCCATCCAGGCAAAACATTGTGAGAAGAAATATAATGCAGACAGTCAGAATTGCGAAAAGGGATCAACAACATATAAATATATCATTCCAGGGCCTGCTCAGAACTACTCTTCCACACCCACGAAGTGACTGTGAATATGCGTCATATGAAATTGGGCTTGATTGTGACGTTGTTGAGCTCATTCCTGGGATCGACCTTTTCTCAAACCGTTTCAGAGCTGATATACGGACAATGGTGGGAAGTATGAACTTCCTGCTCCACGAACTACATGCTGCAAAGCAAAACCTATTGGTATGAAAAATATTTTAATTACAATTCGCCGTTCTTTTCACTGTATTGAAACCTTTCCAAAGTTACTTAACAATTAACGTTCTGGAAAAATTGAGTATTTGTTTTCTTAATTATGCATGATAATTTTTTTAAGTCATCGCTCGATAGCAATATTGTATGCTTTTGAAACCTGCAAAATGCAAATAAAAATGGATTAATTGTTATCAAAGTTGATACATTTCTTCTTCACTCTCCCTTAACTTTATACCACTTATGGACAGGTACTGCAAAAAGTGACTGATATATTCTCGTTCAAAAAGTGCAGATTTGGACATCTTTGGTCCATAACATGTTTAACTATTGGATCTGCTGGACCATTTTATTTTGGAGTCTTTCTTGTCATTCCAGTCTTTAAGGATCATCCAGGATTTTAAAGATAACTTCTAGGCGTTTTCTTCTCTGCTGAAAACCACCTTTTCATTCTACCATCCCCACCTCCAACAAATCCTGCAATAGTTCATGAACCTCTTGACATTAAGAAACCTTGGGTTTAGTCATATCTGGCATTTCTCTCTAGTGCTTTGGACTAAAGTTCTATGAATGTTATCTCAAGTCTGAGCCCTGAGCTCAGACCTTTTCAAGATTATATCCCACCTCTAGATGCATTAGGAATGCATCATCCTCCAATTTTGTTTCCCTTGTTTATTTTTTTATTCCTCACCTTAAATTAAGGCCTCTGGCTATATATGACCTGTATTGGAGATACGTTCCTCACAAGCCATCCTATGTTTGCCTCTCATAATTTTGTGGACTTCCATCATGTTTCCCCCTCAGCTTCGTCTGGTCCAAGGAAAGCAAACTCAGCATCTTCAGTCTCTCTTGAGTTTGTTGGCTTTCAATTCCAAATTTCATTGATTCATGTAGTGGAGAAACAGTTTCTTCAGCCCATCATGTTGACCCTCAAGTAAATATTTACACTAATCTCATTTACGAGTGCTTGGACCCTAATCATTCAAGTGCTCATCTGTTCACTTCTTAAATGTATGAGTCTTTCCATCAGCTATGTGTGCCAGAGTCCACCTATCCTGTGGGTGAAAATATTCTTCCTCAGATTCTATTACCCCGTACACTAAACTTCTTACCCCGACCCTCTAGACACCTCTACTGTTTCACTTACAATCTTTCCAATCAGATTTCTGCTCTGGTGCGATACAGAAATGGCACTGGTTTTCTGAATGGGATTGTGATAAACTCTCTCTCTCTCAACCTTTTTGAACTAACCGCATCTTTCTTTCACCCCACTTAAACATATTGATCCAAATTGCTGTAACTTACCTGTTTGCCATAACTAATAGACATTACCTGCTACAATTATGCCAACATTTTAAAATCAGAATCACACTTTATTCACCAAGTAGATTCTGCAACATACGAGGAATTTCATTGGCCAGGTCAGTCATACAATTAAAAGTAACAGATCAGTCAAAAACACAATTTTAACATAACATCCACCACAGTGACTGCAACACATTCCTCACTGTGATGGAAGGCGAAATAAAGTTCAAGTCCTCCCCTTAGTTCTTCCTCAGTCATGGACCTCGAGCCTCCGTTGACGGGACGATCTAAATTCCCGTAGCCGGCGGCGTTCGGGCTCTCTGCGTCGAGGCGTTCAGCTCCCGCATCGGGGGGATGTCAGGTAGAATCTGCAATCTAAGGTAGAATCTGCAATCATGAGTCCTTTGCTTGCTCCTCCGTTTGGGTCTCTGGGCAAGTCTGACCTGCTTTTTCAATGTTACTCTGTCAAGAATGATTTTGTTATTGAGATAGTTCTTATTAATTTATCATTGACCTAAATAATAAGAATATGGCACAGCTGGTATTATGTCTGTTGTTTCAATGAATCATAGCAAGTTACACCATGGAAGGTGATATTTGTCCCAATGAATCCATGCTGGTTGTATGTCAGAGCAATCCAGCTGGTCCCATTCCCCTGCTCCTCCCCATATCCTTGCATAGTCCTTATACAGTTCCCTTTTGAATTGCATAATTGGAACTGCCCGTTAGCCCCAGTAAAAGCAGTGTATTCCACGCCCTAACCCTGCAGAATCGTCTTTCTAAGCATCACTCTAGATTATTTCTCCAATCTCCTTTGTTATATATTTTCTCATTCTTGGTGTCTCATCAATGGGCACAGTTACTACTCTGTCTGGATCCTTCACGGGTTTAAATGCCTCTGTCAGATCTCTCGTGGTCTCCACTGTTTCAAGGAGAAAACCCTCAGCTTGTAAATCTGTACAATAATTTAAAATCTAATTAGCAGATTATGTGTTCGGCACGGACTAGAAGGGTCGAGATGGCCTGTTTCCGTGCTGTAATTGTTATATGGTTATATGGTTATATGGTTATACAATAGTTCCCAGGAAACATTACAGTAAATCTCTTCTACATGGAACAATCAGTAGTCTGGTGAACCTTGTCTGCATCCTCTTCAAAGTCTCGATATCATTCCTTAAGTCCAGAGCTGTACACAATACTCCAAATGGGCTGTTGTAACATCAGTGGTTTTTAGTTTTCTAAATTTTCATTTCCTCTTTGCTTCCTCCATTCTAGCTTCCTGATTTGCACAAACACTTTTTTTTGGTGCCAAATAGGATGATCCAATACTTGATGGTCCCAGTTCTGTCAATGAGAAAACTCTTCAGGGATGTTCCAAGAAAGACTTTGAATCTCTTTTTATACATCATGTCATTATTTGCCCTCAGTCGGCTCTCAACAGAGTAGCTGTTTTATTAACATATTTTCCTGAAGTCAATAAAGTTTCATTATGAGCTGCCTGTGCTCATGGGGTTTAAGTATTTTCTTAGATGTTTGATCAAGAAATGCCTGTGATTTCTCACATGGCACTTTAGTGGGAAGTGGTGGGAGGTAGTTTTATGGGAATCTGTTAATCTGCAGGTAAGCAAATGAAGTAAACTTTTTTAAATGCATATGTGAAATAAGTAAATTAAATAAATTCCAAAAATAAATACCATCATTCTAAACCAGTAAATCAAAAGAAACATTCAAAATAAAAACCAATAATTCCCGCTGCAAAGAGGAGGTAATGGGTTCAAGCAGCCATTAATACCCAACAATTCTGTACAAAGAATCGATGCTTACTTCAGTTTGAAGCTTGATTTTAATCATGTATTTCTTGTATGACAGGCTTTACCACTGTTCACACTCTACCAATATGTTGTCACTTCAATCTGCCGTGATGTACAGAAGAGTGTTGAAGCAAGAATATTGAAGGTGAGTGAGTAACATTGCATTATGAAGCATGCATTTTTGTGTGAGATTCTCTTTAAAGTAAAGTGTAAATATAGAGCACATAGAACTATAGGATAGCTTCTCTGAATTTTCCACTAAAATTACAGTGACTTAATAAGATGAGGCAATTGAATCTCCGCTAGAGTTATTACATATAACCATATAATCATATAACAATTACAGCATGGAAACAGGCCATCTCGGCCCTACAAGTCCGTGCCGAACAATAATTTTCCCTTAGTCCCACCTGCCTGCACTCATACCATAACCCTCCATTCCCTTCTCATCCATATGCCTATCCAATTTATTTTTAAATTATACCAACGAACCTGCCTCCACCACTTCCACTGGAAGCTCATTCCACACCGCTACCACTGTCTGAGTAAAGAAGTTCCCCCTCATGTTACCCCTAAACTTCTGTCCCTTAATTCTGAAGTCATGTCCTCTTGTTTGAATCTTCCCTATTCTCAAAGGGAAAAGCTTGTCCACATCAACTCTGTCTATCCCTCTCATTATTTGAAAGACCTCTATCAAGTCCCCCATTAACCTTCTGCACTCCAGAGAATAAAGACCTAACATTCAACCTTTCTCTGTAACTTAGTTGTTGAAACCCAGGCAACATTCTAGTAAATCTCCTCTGTACTCTCTCTATTTTGTTGACATCCTTCCTATAATTGGGCGACCAAAATTGTACACCATACTCCAGATTTGGTCTCACCAATGCCTTGTACAATTTTATTACATCCCAGCTTCTATTCTCAATACTCTGATTTATAAAGGCTAGCATACCAAAAGCTTTCTTTACCACCCTATCTATATGAGATTCCACCTTCAAGGAACTATGCACGGTTATTCCCAGATCCCTCTGTTCAACAGCATTCTTCAATTCCCTACCATTTACCATGTACGTCCTATTTTGATTTGTCCTGCCAAGGTGTAGCACCTCACATTTATCAGCATTAAACTCCATCTGCCATCTTTCAGCCATTCTTGCAAATGGCCTAAATCACTCTGTAGACTTTGGAAATCCTCTTCATTATCCACAACACCCCCTATCTTGGTAACATCTGCATACTTACTAATCCAATTTACCACACCTTCGTCCAGATCATTGATGTACATGACAAACAACAAAGGACCCAACACAGATCCTTGAGGCACTCCACTAGTCACCTGCCTCCAACCCGACAAACAGCCATCCACCATTACCCTCTGGCTTCTCCCATTCAGCCACTGTTGAATCCATATTGCTACTCCTGCATTTATACCCAACAGTTGAACCTTCTTAACCAACCTTCCATGAGGAACCTTGTCAAAGGCCTACTAAAGTCCATATAGACGACATCCACTGCTTTACCCTCGTCAATTTCCCTAGTAACAATCTCTTCAAAAAATTCAAGAAGACTAGTCAAACATGACCTTCCAGGCATAAATCCATGTTGACTGTTCCTAATCAGACCCTGTTTATCCAGATGCTTATATATATTATCTCTAAGTAACTTTTCCATTAATTTGCCCACCACTGAAGTCAAACTAACAGGTCTATAATTGCTAGGTTTACTCTTAGAACCCTTTTTAAACAATGGAACAACATGCGCAGTACGCCAATCCTCGGGGACTATTCCCGTTTCTAATGACATTTGAAATATTTCTGTCATAGCCCCGGCTATTTCTACACTAAATTCCCTCAATGTCCTAGGGAATATCCTGTCAGGACCTGGAGACTTATCCACTTTTATATTTTTCAAAAGTGTCAGTACTTCTTTTACTTTGAAAATCATAGTATCCATATGGGATGTAATGTTAAAATTATACAAGGCATTGGTGAGGCCAATTCTGGAGTATGGTGTACAATTTTGGTCGCCTAATTATAGGAAGGATGTCAACAAAATAGAGAGAGTACAGAGGAGATTTATTAGAATGTTGCCTGGGTTTCAGCAACTAAGTTACAGAGAAAGGTTGAACAAGTTAGGGCTTTATTCTTTGGAGCGCAGAAGGTTAAGGGGGGACTTGATAGAGGTTTTTAAAATGATGAGAGGGATAGACAGAGTTGACGTGGAAAAGCTTTTCCCACTGAGAGTAGGGAAGATTCAAACAAGGGGACATGACTTGAGAATTAAGGGACTGAAGTTTAGGGGGAACATGAGGGGGAACTTCTTTACTCAGAGAGTGGTAGCTGTGTGGA
This sequence comes from Leucoraja erinaceus, assembly GCF_028641065.1. Taxonomy (NCBI): domain Eukaryota; kingdom Metazoa; phylum Chordata; class Chondrichthyes; order Rajiformes; family Rajidae; genus Leucoraja; species Leucoraja erinaceus. Next base: position 411,517 of record NC_073398.1, read on the forward strand.
ATGAGCTTCCAGTGAAGGTGGTGGAGGCAGGTTCGTTTTTATCATTTAAAAATAAATTGTATAGTTATATGGATGGGAAGGGAATGGAGGGTTATGAGCGCAGGTATATGGGACTAGGGGAGATTATGTGTTCGGCACGGACTAGAAGGGTCGAGATGGCCTGTTTCCGTGCTGTGATTGTTATATGGTTATATGGTTGTAGCTATACTAATTTCCCTTACCTCACATAATTCAATATCCTTCTCCTTGGTGAATACTGAGGAAAAGAAATGCAACTTCATATGTCTATATTAACAAATCATGCTGTACAAAGAAAGTATATTAATGAGTGAGCATTCAGCAACCTGCTGGGAAACTATTTCTTAGTTTTCAACAATATAGCATACCTTATAGAATAACAAAGCAAAATACTTTCCAATGCTTCTCCATCTTTAAACAAAAATGGTTTTCATTGTTTGGTTAATAAATTGCTTTCTGGGCAGGATTAATAATCCTTATTGAATTATTCTTTTTGTAAGCATCTATATTTTCCATCACAAGTTATGATAGAACTTGTGAATGATTCATTTAAGGGCTTACCATCTCTATTTGTTTTTTGGAGAAGATAGGGCTTCTTGCTTTCCTAAACATTGTGAATTGGAATTTGCTGTGATTTAGCTACACTGTACAATTGTTTATATATTCATCACAGAATACATATTTTTATTTTGGCCAAATGAAACAGATGAGAGCTTTGACGGAGTTGGGACTCTTCGCAGAAGCTTTTGCTGAACACCATATCATGATTAATGGTGAAAAGATTCCATGTTTACTGTTGGGAGGTTTCAGACCTTCAGAGCCCATGGTAAGCAACAATTTTGCATCTATTTTCTTGCATTCATTGTATGCAACATTCTATCTCTACCTTCTCTCTTGAGGTAACACTGTGACACAAATTGTGTTTGGGGCATGAGAGAAATTATGTTCTCTTCAAAACTATAAAGAAAAGTAATTAACAAAGGAAGCTGGAAGTCTGTTTCTTTCATCCTATTCTGTGGGGAATGTGCTGAATGCAAAGAAGGTGAGTGATAGTAGTGCTGGAGTAACAGCAGTTCAGGCATTATCTCTGGAGAACATGGAGAGGCAACATTTCACGCCGGGACCCTTCTTTAGACTGTTTTGGGGGGGTGGGGGGGGGGGGGGGGGGGGGCAGGAAAGCTGGAAGGAATGTAGGGTTAGGTCAAAGTCTGGTAAGTAATAAGTAGATACAGGTGAGGAGTTGCTTTGAATTGCCGACGGTCAGACAAAAGCCAGAGATGAAAAGATAAAACATGTGGGATGACATAATGTTGAAAGAGGTGCAAGTTATGAAGCCAGAGGAAGGAATATAGGTGAAAAGAGAAAGAGGAAACAACGAAATATGTTTAGTTTTGTTTGTTTAGTTTATTGTTTAGTACCACCAGGGGCCCCGCACGATTAGCAGCCTCGCAACAGTCTGTCTGTTTTTTCGTCATTTTTTGGTTATTTTTTGTGTCTTTTAAAGTTTGTGTAAATGTTCTCCAGTTTGTTTTATGGAGGAAGGGGGAGGGGGTTGGGGGAAACTTTTTTTTCAGTCTCTTATCTTGCCAGAGATGCGATTGTTTTCCGGGTCGTATCTCCGGTCACTCTGCAGCCTAACACCGTGAAGCTGGAGGCCTTGCTCGGGACTGACTTTGGGACCCACCGCGGGGGTGTGGACTTACCATCAGAGCTGATCTCTTGCCTTGGATCGCTCCAACCGTGGCCTTTAACATCGCAGTCTCGGGAGAGACCAAGTCGGGAGCTCCAATGATGCAGAAGGTTCGACAGCCACGACCTAAGATCCCCTTGCTTGATCGTTGCGACGAGGAAGGCCCGCCGCCGGCTATGGGAGTAAGATCATCCCGTCAACAGAAGGCTTGAGACTCCCGACTGCGAGAGATCAAAGAAGGGAAAAGATTGAAATGTTTTTTGTGACTTCTCCACATTGAGGAATGTGGAGGAGTCACTGTGGTGGATGTTTATGTTAAAATGTATTTTGTGTGTTCTGTTGCTTATTAATTTGTATGACTGACTTGGCAAAGGGAATTCCTTGTATGTTGCAAAACATACTTGGCTAATAACGTATTATTGTATTGTATTGTATTGTCACTTGTGCTGAGATAAGTGAAAAACATTTGTTGCATGCACAGTGTACAGTGAACATTTGGGCCATCCACAGTGTACAGATACATGATGAAGGGAATAATGTTAGGTGCAAGATAAAGTCCAGTAAAGTCTGATTAAATATAATCTGATGGACTCCAATGAGGTAGATAGTAGCTCAGAACTGCTCTCTAGTTATTGAGAGGAGGGATTAGTTGCCTGATAACAGCTGGGAAGAAACGGCCCTTGAATCTGGAGATATGCGATTTCACACTTCTTTACCTCTTGCCTGATGGAGGAGAAGGGAAGCGGGAGTGATCAAGGTGAGACTCATCCTTGATTATGCTAGTGGCCTTGTCACAGACGGTGGTGAGTAAATAGAACACACTGGCAGAGGAGGTAGTTGAGACAGGTACTAAAAAAACATTTAGAAGACACTAGACTAAGTGGGACCATTGGGTCCCCAGTCACATGGGAGGCCTGGATCCCAACGCAACCCATTCCCCAATGCAATATTCCACCACTCACCTGTTCCACCAACGCAACGGCGGGAGCGTTCTATAACCAGGGGACGGGGACAGCTTCAGGCGGGGCCTGTCGGGGGCTGGTGGAGTTGTGTGTGGGGGTGTTTTGGGGGGGGGGAGGGTGTGTGTGGGGGGGTGTGTGTGTGTGGGGACAGTGTGTGTGTGGGGGACGGTGTGTGTGGGGGGAGGGGCATGTGTGGGGGAGGGGGTGGTATGGGGGGGGGATGCGGGGGAGGGGTGTGTGGGGGTAGCGGGTTGTGGTGGTATAGGGGGGGTGGGGTAAGGGGTGTAGGGGGGGGCAGGGGAGGGGAGTGTAGTGGAGGGGGGTGTAGGGGAGGGGGGTATAGGGGAGGGGGGTGAGGGATGGGGGTGTGTGGGGTAGCGGGGTTGTGGTATAGGGGAGTGTGGGGTAAGGGGTGTGTAGGGGGTGCAGGGGAGGGGAGTGTAGTAGGGGAGGGGGTGTAGGGGAGGGGGGGGGGAGGGGGGTGAGGGATGGGGGTGTGTGGGCTCACCGGTTCCTGGCCCTTGTTCTGACCGCACTCCTGGCTCCCGACTCACTCAGCTTCCCCCGTCTCCAGTGCCTGTCGCGCTCACAGCCCCCGCCCCCGCCCACGGAACACAGCACATGCTCCGCTGCTTCAGCTTTTTTCTCGGCGGCTTCTGGACGGGTGGCTGAATTCTGGACGGGCGGCTTCTGGACGAGCTCACGGACACAGCACGGTCTCCGGGGCTTTATTTTCCAGCAGGTGACGGAAGGAGCGTTACCTTCATGGTGACGACAGGCGAGACGACCAATCTGCTGATCTCATGATTTTTTTAAACCTTCATAACTTTTGTAATCCTCCACCGATCGGAACAAAACTTGGTGGCTTCGAGAAGAGGAGAACGGCGAGTAAGGTGGCGAGTAATCCTAGCGATATAGGGTAGCATTTTGCGCAGATTTAAATGCAATGCAGACTTTAAATACAAAGTTAAATACAAATACAAGATAGGAAGGTTTAGAGGGATATGGGCCAAACTCGGGCAGGTGGGACAATGTTGATGGGGCATCTTGGTTAGCATGGGTATATTGGGCCAAATGGCCTGTTTTTGTCTGGTATGGCTATGATACCTTGCAGCTGATTAAGTATTTAGGATGAGCATTGACAGTGGTAATGCAAAGGACTAGGATGAGACAGTGTTTCGGCAGCTATCGCAGATTTTGCACCTTGCACATCACTTCCTACAAGGCGAAACCAGGGGCAGCCAAAGCATCAGTGAGGCATCACTCCTGGATGAGTTCAATGGGTTCTATGCATGCGTCAACAGGAAGAACACTAATGTGCCATCTTGGGCCCACATCGTCCCAATGGTATTGCAATCCCAATCACCAAGGCCCACGTCAGAAGATACTTCAGGAAGGTAAACCCTCAGGAAGCATCTGGACCTGATGGTGTACCTGGTCGCTATCTGCGCAGGCCAAATGGCTGGAGTTTTTGCAGAAATCTTCAACCCCTCATTATTGAGGTCTGAGGTTCCCACCTGCTTTAAAAGAGCACCAATAATACCGGTGCCCAAGAAGAGTAAGGTGACGTCCCTCAGTGACAACTGACCAGTAGAACTAATTTCATTGGTGATTAAGTGCTTTTAAATGTTAGTTTTGACGCACATCAACTCCTACCTCAGCAAGAACCTGAACCCAATTGAGCCCAGCTAAAATTTGCCTACTGCCACAATAGATCTATGGAGGATGTAATCTTGCTGGCTCTCCACTACACTGGACCACTTGGACAATAAAAATAAATACCTTAGATTGTTGTTCATAGACTACAGCTCAGCGTTTAACATAATCTCTTCTAAACTGGGGCTTAACACTCCCCTGTGTGCCTGGGTCCAGGACTTTCTCACCGCCAGGCCCCAGGTGGTCAAGATGGGAAGATATTCATCCAACCCCCTCACCCTGAACACAGGATCCCCCCAGCGTTGTGTCCTTACCCCCCTACTGTACTCCCGGTACACACATGACTGTGTGGCCAGGTTCATCTCCAACTCCTTCATCAAGTTTGCTGATTGCATTGTGGTGGTGGGCCTGATCTCCGATAACGATGTGAAGGCTTACCGGGAGGAGGTGGCTGATCTGGCACTCTGGTGTCAGGTCAACAGCCTCCTCTTGAATGTCACAAAAACTAAGGAGGCGATTGTGGACTTTAGAAGGGCACAACATCCGAGGACATACACACCACATGAGATAAATGAGACTACTGTGGATAGAGTGAGCAGCTTTAAATACCTGGGAGTCTACATCACAGAGGATCTGACATGGACAACACACACTGCCGCACTGGTGAGTAAGGTAAGGCAGCGCCTTTACCACCTCAGGCAGCTGAGGAAATTCAGAGCCTTTCTGAAGACCCTTCAGTGCTTCTACTCTGGGGCTGTAGAAAGCATCTTGTCCGGCAACATCACAAACTGGTTTTGGAACAGGTCTGCGCAGGACAGGAAGGCTCTGCAGAGAGTAGTGCATTCGGCCGAATGTACTTTGGGAACTACACTCGCCCCCCCTGCAGGACCTATACACCAGGAGGTACAGATCCAGACCCAGCAACGTTATGGGGGCCCCATACCACCTCAGTGTTCCAGCTGCTACGGTCAGGCAAACACCTCCGCTGTCCTGCTGTGAAAACAGAGAGGATGAGACGGAGTTTCTTCCCACAGGCCATCAGGACTGTAAACTCTAATCTCACCAGGAACTAGTTTACTGTACTAATTTACTGTTGTGTTGTGTCTTTTGTAAAAAAATTATTTTCGAACATGTAAATACTGATTCTGTTCTATTCTCTTTTGTAGTTTTTTCACAATCCGCAAGCATTGCCACTTCATATGGACAATTAGGAGGTAGTGACCATAACATGGTCAGGTTTAATCTACAATTGGATCGGAGGTGTCAGAGTTACAGTTGAATAAAGGGGAATACGGGGCCATGAAGGAGGAGCTGGCCAAAGTTGACTGGAAAGATACACTAGCAGGGATGATAGTGGAACAAAAATGGCAGGTATTTCTAGGAATAATACAGAAGGTACAGGATCAGTTAATTCCTAGGAGGAAGAAATATTCCAATGGGAGAAAGGGGTGACCATGGCTGACAAGGGACGTCAGGGACAATATAAAAATTAAAGAGAAGAAGTACAACGTAGCAAAGATGAGCGGGAAGCAAGAGGATTGGGTAATGTTTAAAGAACAACAGAAGATAGAGAAGGCAGGTACGGGATACTGAGTTGGATGATCAGCCATGATCATATTGAATGGCGGTGCAGGCTCGAGGGGCCGAATGGCCTACTCCTGCACCTAATTTCTATGTTTCTATGTTTCTATACCAAAAAGACAATACAAGGAGAAAAGATGAGGTATGATGGTAAGCTAGCCAAGAATAGAAAGCAGGATAGTAAAAGCTTATTTAGGTATGTGAAGAGAAAAAAATAAGTTAAGACCAAAGTTGGACCCTTGAAGACCGAAAAAGGTGAATTTATTATGGAGATCAAGGAAATGGCAGATGAATTGAACAGGTACTTTGGATCTGTCTTCACCAAGGAGGACACAAACAATCTTCCTGATATAATAGTGGCCAGAGGATCTGCGGTGACGGAGGAACTGATGGACATCCACATTAGGCAGGAAATTATGTTGGATAGACTGATCGGACTGAAGGCTGATAAATCCAGGATACTTAAGGAAATGGCTCTAGAAATCGTGGAAGCATTGGTGACAATTTTCCAATGTTCTATAAACTCAAGATCACTTCCTGTGGATTGGAGGGTACCTAATGTTATCCCACATTTTAAGAAAGGTGGGAGAGAGAAAACAGGGAACTATAGACCAGTTAGCCTGACATCGATGGTGGGGAAGATGCTGGAGTTAATTATAAAAGATGAAATAGCGGCACATTTGGATAGCAGTAACAGGATCAGTCCGAGTCAGCATGGATTTACGAAGGGAAAATCATGCTTGACTAATCTAAAGAGGATGTAACTAGGTAAATGGACAAGGGAGAGCCAGTGGATGTAGTGTACCTGGATTTTCAGAAAGCATTTGATAAGGTTTCACATAGGAGATTAGTGGGCAAAATTAGGGCACATGGTATTGGGGGTAGAGTGCTGACATGGATAGAGAAGTGGTTGGCAGACAGGAAATAAAGTAGGGATTAACGGGTCCCTTTCAGAATGGCAGGCAGTGACTAGTGGGGTACCACAAGGCTCGGTGCTGAAACCGCAGCTATTTACAATATACATCACTGATTTGCATGAAGGGATTCAAAGTAACATTAGCAAATTTACAGATGACACAAAGCTGGGTGACAATGCGAACTGTGAGGAGGATGCTATGAGAATGCATGGTGACTTGGATAGGTTCGGGGGGTGGGCAGATGCATGGCAGATGAAGTTTAATGCGGATAAATTTGAGGTTATCCACTTTGGTAGCAAAAACAGGAAGGCAGATTACTATCTCAATGGTGTCAAGTTGGGAAAAGGGGAAGTACAACGGGATCTGGGGGGTCCTTGTTCATCAGTCTATGAAAGTAAGCATGCAGGTACAGCAGGCAGTGAAGAAAACGAATGGCATGTTAGCCTTTATAACACGAGGAATCGAATATAGGAGCAAAGAGGTATTTCTGCAGTTGTACAGAGCACTAGTGAGACCACACCTGGAGTATTGTGTGCAGTTTTGGTCCCCTAATTTGAGGGAGGACATTCTTCCTATTGAGGGAGTGCAGCATAGGTTCACAAGGTTAATTCCCGGGATGGCGGGACTGCCATATGCTGAGTGAATGGAGCAGCTGGGCTTGTACACTCTGGAGTTTAGGATGAGAGTGCATCTCATTGAAACATCTAAGGGGGTCGAGGAACAGAAATAAAATTTTATTAGGCAAGAAATAGTATTTGGTAGGCTAATGGGACTGAAGGATGATAAATCCCCTGGGCCTGATGGACTGCATCCCAGGGTCCTCAGGGAGTAGGCTCTAGAAATAGCAGATGCATTGGTGATCATTTTCCAATGTTCAATAGATTCAGGATCAGTTCCTGTGGATTGTAGGATAGCTAATGTTATCCCACTTATCAAGAAAGGAGCGAGAGAGAAAACGGAGTATTACAGACCAGTTAGCCTGACTTCGGTGGTGGGAAAGATGCTGGAGTCAATTATTAAAGATGTAATAATGGGGCATTTGGATAGCAATAAAAGGATTAGTCCAAGTCAGCATGGATTTATGAAAGGAAAATCGTGCTTGACTAATCTTATGGAATTTTTGAGGATGTGACAAGTAAAATGGATGAAGGGGAACCAGTGGATGTAGTGTATCTAGACTTTCAGAAAGCCTTTGATAAGGTCCCGCACGGGAGACTGGTGACTAAAATTAGAGCACATGGTATTGGGGGTAGGGTGTTGACGTGGATAGAAAATTGGTTGGCAGACAGGAAGCAAATAGAAGGAGTGAACGAGTTAGTGGGCAGATGCGTGACAGATGCATTATCAATATTACTAAAAGTCTGATCTTGATAGCCTTTGGCTCGCTGTGGCGAGATTTCCGAGAGAACGCCACCACCTACGGCCGTCATATTTGGCCACCTCGCTCAGAGCCCCCCTCCACCTTCCGGGACTGAATGGTTTTTCCCATCGGTGAAAAATTAGAGAGATGTTTTTTTTTTTTAATTTGCCATTCTCTCTGCTGCCCCTGCTGGTGGGAGGGGGAGGGGGAGGTACAATAAAACCCGGAAGTGGTGTGCCTCACTCAGTCTCTGCAAGATGGAGGAAGCCAGAGGGTCACGTCTCTCATGAGTAACACTGAACACATGTCTAATCAACTGTGAGTCCCTTTAATGTGGTTTCAAAATGAAATTATGGTTGCTTTGAAATAAAAAGGCACTGCCTGCAAATGGTGGTCTGGGTGCTTTGGCTTGAAGTTAAAAGGCACTACTTACTGCAAATGGTGGTTTGGGTGGTTTGGCTTGAAGTTAAAAGGCACTACTTACTGCAAATGGCGGTTTGGGTACTTTGGCTTGAAGTTAAAAGGCACTACGTACTGCAAATGGTGGTTTGGGTGCTTTGGTTGATGTTAAAAGGCATTACTGCAAATGGTGGTTTGGGTGCCTTGGCTTGAAGTTAAAAGGCACTACTTACTGCAAATGGTGGTTTGTGTGCTTTGGCTTGTAGTTAAAAGGCACTACTTACTGCAAATGGTGGTTTGGGTACTTTGGCTTGAAGTTAAAAGGCACTATTTACTGCAAATGGTGCTTTAGGTGCTTTGGTTTGAAGTTAAAAGGCACTACTTACTGCATCTGGTGGTTTGGGTGCTTTGGCTTGAAGTTAAAAAGCACTATTTACTGCAAATGGTGATTTTGCTGCTTTGGCCTGAAGTTAAAAGGCACTGCAAATGATGGTTTGGGTGCTTTGGCTTGAAGTTAAAAGGCACTATTTACTGCAAATGGTGGTTTGGGTGCATTGGCTTGAAGTTAAAAGGCACTACTTACTGCAAATGGTGGTTTGTGTGCTTTGGCTTGTAGTTAAAAGGCACTACTTACTGCAAATGGTGGTTTGGGTACTTTGGCTTGAAACTAAAAGGTACTACTTACTGCAAATGGTGGTTTGGGTGCTTTGGCTTGAAGTTAAAAGGCACTATTTAATGCAAATGGCGGTTTGGGTGCTTTGGCTTGAAGTTAAAAGGCACTACTTACTGCAAATGGTGCTTTGGCTTGAAGCTAAAAGGCACTACTTACTGCAAATGATGGTTTGGGTGCTTTGATTGATGTTAAAAGGCACTACTTGCCGCAGATGGCGGTTTGGCTTCTTTGGCTTGAAGTTAAAAGGCACTACTTACTGCAAATGTCGGTTTGGGTGCTTTGGCTTGAAGTTAAAAGGCACCACTTTCTGCAAGTGGCAGTTTGGGTGCATTGGCTTGAGGTTAAAATGCACTACTTACTGCAAACGGTGGTTTGACTGCTTTGGCTTGAAGTTAAAAGGCACTACTTAGTGCGAATGGTGGTTTGGGTGCTTTGGCTTGAAGTTAACAGGCACTACTTACTGCAAATGGTGGTTTGGCTGCTTTAGCATAAAGTTAAAAGGCACTGCTTACTGCAAATCACGGTATGGGTGCTTTGGCTTGAAGTTAAAAGGCACTATTTACTGCAGATGGTGGTTTGGGTGCTTTGGCTTGAAGTTAAAAGGTGCTATTTACTGCAAATGATGATTTTGCTGCTTTGGCCTGAAGTTAAAAGGCACTGCAAATTATGGTTTGGGTGCTTTGGTTTGAAGTTAAAAGGCACTACTTACTGCAAATGGTAGTTTGGGTGCTTTGGTTTGTAGTTAAAAGGCACTACTTATTGCAAATATTGGTTTGGGTGCTTTGGCTTGCAGTTAAAAAGAACTACTTATTGCAAATGTTGGTTTGGGTGCTTTGGCTTGAAATTAAAAGGCACTACTTACTGCAAATGGTGGTTTGCGTGCTTTGGCTTTAAGTTAAAAGGCACTACTTACTGCAAATGATGGTTTGGGTGCTTTGGTTGATGTTAAAAGGCACTACTTACTGCAAATGGCGGTTTGGGTGCTTTGGCTTGAAGTTAAAAGGCACCACTTTCTGCAAATGGCAGTTTGGGTGCTTTGGCTTGAGGTTAAAATGCACTACTTACTGCAAACGGTGGTTTGGCTGCTTTGGCTTTAAGTTAAAAGGCACTACTTACTGCAAATGTCGGTTTGGGTGCTTTGGCATGAAGTTAAAAGGCACTACTTTCTGCAAATGGCGGTGTAGCTGCTTTGGCTTGAAGTTAAAAGGCACTACTTACTGCAAATGACGGTTTGGGTGCTTTGATTTGAAGTTAAAAGGCACTACTTACTGCAAATGGTAGTTTGAGTGCTTTAGTTTGTAGTTAAAAGGCACTACTTATTGTAAATGTTAGTTTGGGTGCTTTGGCTTGCAGTTAAAAGGAACTACTTATTGCAAATGTTGGTTTGGGTGCTTTGGCTTGAAATTAAAAGGCGTTACTCACTGCAAATGGTGGTTTGGGTGCTTTGGCTTGAAGTTAAAAGGCGTTACTCACTGCAAATGGTGGTTTGGGTGCTTTGGCTTGTAGTTAAAAGGCACTACTTACTGCAAATGGTGGTTTGGGTACTTTGCCTTGAAGTTAAACGGCACTACTTACTGCAAATGGTGGTTTGGGTACTTTGGCTTGAAGTTAAAGGGCACTACTTATTGCAAATGGAGGGTTGGGTGCTTTGGATTGGTTAAAAGGCACTATTTACTGCAAATGGCAGTTTGATGCTTTGGCTTGAAGTTAAAAGGCACTACTTAGTGCAAATGGTGATTTGGCTGCTTTGGCTTTATGTTAAAAGGCACTACTTGCGGCAAATGGTGGTTTGGGTACTTTGGCATGAAGTTAAAAGGCACTACTTACTGCAAACGGTGGTTTTGCTGCTTTGGCTTTAAGTTATAAGGCACTACTTGCGGCAAATGGTGGTTTGGGTGCTTTGGCTTGAAGTTAAAAGGCACTACTTTCTGCAAATGATGGTTTGGGTGCTTTGCCTTGAAATTAAAAGGCACTACTGCAAATAGTGGTTTGGGTGCTTTGGCTTGAAGTGAAAAGGCACTACTGGAAATGGTGGTTTGGGTGTTTCGGCTTGAAGTTATAAGAATAGAATCTTTATTTGCCACACGACCAGGATTGGTGGTATTTGGGTTCGGTACATGATGGTACACTGCTTTAGCCACATTAACACTAATAACAACACAGATCACAGTAATAAAGTGCATCTATACCACATCACAAATCACAAATCTCACCAACAATTCATAGTCCAACAGACAAAGACCATAGACAAGGCACTGTATACATCAAAAGTCCTTAGTATTATCTGTTATTGGAGGGAATTTAGTGTTCTTATTGCTGAGGGGAAGAAACTGTTTTTAAAGCGGGTGGATTTTGTAGCAAGTGACCTGAGGCGCCTCCCTTGAAGGGAGAGATTGGAAAAGGTGGTTTGCTGGGTGGGAGGGGTCCGAGATGATCTTTATTGCCCGTTTTGAGATACGTTGGAGGTAAATGGAAATGGATTGAGGGGAGGGGAGGGGTTGATGATCCTGGAGGCCTGGGAGACAATGCGTTGTATTCTGTGTAGTGAGTGACTGTCAGTGTTACCGTACCAGGCTGTGATTGAGAAGGTGATGATGCTTTCAATGATGGATTGATAGAAATTGACCAGGAGTTGTTTGTGGACTCTGAACTTTTTGAGCTGTCTGAGGAAGTATAGGCGTTGTTGTCCTTTCTTGATGATGTGGTCTGCGTTGATGTGCCATTTTAGATTATTGCCGATATAGGTGCCCAGAAACTTAAATGAGTTTGTGGAGGTTATGGGATGGGAGTTGACATGGACCAGGGGTTTGGGGTTTTATTTGCGTCTGAAATCTATGATGATTTCTAAGGTTTTTGAAATATTAAGCTGGAGGTTGTTGTCTGCGCACCATTTGACTGTGCTGTCTATGCACTAAGGCACTACTGCAAATGGTGGTTTGGGTGCTTCGGCATTAAGTTAAAAGGCACAACAGCAAATGGTGGTTTGGGTGCTTTGGCCTGAAGTTAAAAGGCACTTCTGCAAATGGTGGTTTGGGTGCTTTGGCTTGAATTTAAAAGGCACTACTGCAAATGGTGGTTTGGGTGCTTTGGCTTGAAGTTAAAAGGCACGACAGCAAATGGTGGTTTGGGTGCTTTGGGTAACTTCCTGTTTGCACTGTATATTAATTTTAGATAAAACGCAACCACTTACGGCTGTAATTTTTGGCCATCTTACTCAGTCGCCCTCCGCTCAGCAGGTGCAGAGGATTCTTCCCATCAATGAAAAATAAAAGTGTTATTAGTGTTAAAAAAATTTGACAATCTCTCTCCTGTCAATCACGCCCTGAAGGCCACACCTTTTCCGGTGGGAGGGGGAGGGGTTATAAAACCCGGAAGTGTGGTTGGCTCAGTCTCTGCATGATGGGGGAGGGAGAGGTCACGACTGTCTGAGCTGTGAATCAACTGAACACACTTAATGTCTACTGAACTGTGAGTTTGGTGTTTTGTGTGGTTTTATGGTGGTTTCATCCTGCATGAAATGGTATGAAGCTGCATTTTAATTTGGTGGCCTTGCACCCTGCTTGAAATTTATATGAAACTGCACTTGAATTTGGTGGCCTTGCACCCTGCTTGAAGTGGTAGGAAACTGCACAAATTTGTTGGCCTTGCACCCTGCTTGAAATGGTAGGAAAATGGATTTGAATTTGGTGGCCTTGCACCCTACTTGAAATGGAATTTCAAGAAATAGCCATGAGTCAACTGCCAGCACACCAACTGTGAGTGAGCTGCCAGCCCATCATGCTTGAGGGACTGAGCTGCCACCCCAAGAACCCATACTAGCGCTCCAGAAAGCCCCCCCCCCCCACCGGGCACCAATATTGGAATTGGTGGAGAGGTGGAATATTGTGTTGGGAGATCAGCCCTCCCGTGTGAACATGGGACCCAATGGGTCCCACTTAGTCTAGTAATATAGATAAATGTGAGGTTATCCACTTTGGTGGCAAAAGCAAGGGGGCAGATTATTATTTCAATGGGGTTGAATTAGGTAAGGGGGAGGTGCAGCGAGACCTAGGTGTCCTTGTACACTGGTCACTGAATGTTGGCGTGCAGGTACAGCAGGCAGTGAAGAAAGCTAATGGAATGTTGGCCTTCATAGCACGAGGATTTCAGTATAGGAGTAGAGAGGTACTTCTGCAGTTGTATAGGGGTCTGATAAGACCTCATCTGGAGTATTGAGTCCAGTTTTGGTGTCCTAATTTGAGGAATCCTTGTGATTGAGGCAGTGCAGCATAGGTTCGCGAGATTGATCCCTGGGATGGCGGGACTGTCATATGAGGAAAGATTGAAAAGACTAGGCTTGTATTCATTGGAGTTTAGAAGGATGAGGGGGATCTTATAGAAACATATAAAATTATAAAAGGACTGGAGAAGCTGGATGCAGGAAAAATGGTCCCAAATGTTGGATGAGTCCAGAACATGGGGCCGCAGTCTAATAAAGGGGAGGCCATTTAAGACTGAGGTGAGAAAAAACTTTCACCCAGAGAGTTGTGAATTTGTGGAATTCCCTGCCACAGATGGCATTGGAGGCCAAATCACTGGATGGATTTAACAGAGAGTTAGATAGAGCTCTAGGGGCTAGTGGAATCAAGGGATATGGGGAGAAGGCAGGCACGGGATATTGATTGGGGACGATCAGCCATGATCGCAATGAATGGCGGTGCTGGCTCGAAGGGCCGAATGGCCTCCTCCTGCACCTATTTTCTATGTTTCTAAAGCAGGTACTTTCAACATTTAAGAAGAATTCAAATGAACAAGTTGAATTGTCAAGTCACTGGAGTTACAGGACAAATGTTAAGGAATGGGATTAGTATAGATAGATACTTTATGATAGGCATGGACATTGACTGAAGACCCTGTGCTGTATTGCACGTCTAAGGATTTGGATTGGCTTTGTTATTACATTTGCTTACAATATTCACATACAATTCCAAGTCTTTTGCTTCTTCAATATATATTCATGATATGTGTAGCTTAACTATATATTCAAAATATATTCATGAGTCTGTGGAATTCTCTGCGTCAGAGGGAGGTGGAGGCTGGTTCTCTGGATATTTTCAAGAGAGAGCTAGATAGGGCTCTTAAAGATAGCAGAGTCAAGGGATATGGGGAGAAGGCAGGAACGGGGTACTGATTGTGGATGATCAGCCATGATCACATTGAATGGCGGTGCTGGCTACCCTGCACATATTGTCTATTGTCTAATGTAATCTGCTTTCAGCATTGTTTTCATTGCACTAGTAAGTCATTTGTCTATGGGAAAACACCCAATCTGGAACTGATAATTTCCTGAGTTTCATCTTTACCCTTTGATGAGGCATATGTTTCTGATTTAAAGATTGTGAAGTTTACGGTTTCATTATATGTTCAGAGGTTTACAGATAATATATTAATTAGCTCTGTCTGTTCAAATTCTAAGAGATTTCATGACATTGCTCAAAGAGCACTCCTGCAATCCTGGCTAACATTACTGTAAATAATTTGTATCATTTATCTATAGTGAGACTTTCATTACAAAAGTCATGGTAATCCTTGGCTAAAAATATCTCAAAATATTCTACCATAAAAAATGTTATTTAATTTCACTGTATTGATTCCCATTCTTCTATTTTTTATTATAGTTTAGAGATACAGCATGGAAACAGGCCCTTCTGCCCACCGAGTCCGTGCCCGATCAGCGATCCCCATACATTAACACTACCTTACACCCTAGGGGCAATTTACAATCTATACCAAAACCAATTAATCTACAAACCTGTACGTCTTTGGAGTCTGGAAGGAAACCGGAGCTCCCGGGAAAACCCACGCTTTTATGTGGAGAATGTACAAATTCCGTACAGACAGCACCCATAGTCAGGATCGAACCCAGGTCTCTGGCGCTGTAAGGCAACAACTCTACCGCTGCTCTGCTGTGCCGCCCCTATTTGCCTTTTGTTCTCCTTGACATGACATTAGGCAGCTAATATGTTGTACTATAATCATGATGTAAATCTGGAGTCCTTTTTTGCTCGATAATAATAAAGATATTTGAAGTGATTAAAAAATGTTAACATCTCCCTCATAGGTTCAAATGAAGTTTAATCAATCAATACCACTTCTCAGCGATAATTTACAGGTAAGAAATAAACATTATTTAGGTAATATTTGTGGGTGTTTTTGTTGAACTATGAATTTACTGGAATTTGTTTTTGGGATGTTGGTGAAATAGCATGGTAGTATTTTTTTGTCCATCTTGAAATACACCTTAAGATTCACATTAGATTACGTTATTCTTGATTTTTCACTGGTTCTCTTTGATCATTTTAATGGCACCAACCAATTATTTACAGTTACATTTTATGTTACAATACAGTGATAAGATTACAATTTTTATTTTCTAGCTTACTAACTTGGACTAAAACTCCGATTCAATCAATAAACATCACTTGCTTGTTAGGAGTAGGATACATTGGATTAGTTAATTCCTTTGATCATCAACCAATATCGAAACATACCAAAAAGTCTGGATAGTGGATGTGGAGAGGATGCTTCTACTAGTAGAAGCCTCTAGGACCAGAGGCTATAGCCACAGTATAAAAGGACATACCTTTAGAAAGGAGATGAGGAGACATTTCTTTAGTCAGAGGGTGGTGAATGTGTGGAATTCATTGCAACAGCCGACCATGGAGGCCAATTCAATGGATATTTTTAAGGCAGAGATTGATAGATTCTTGATCGGTACAGGTGTCAGGGGTTATGGGGAGAAGGCAGGAGAATGGGGTTGAGCGGGAAAGATAGATCAGCCATAATTGGAAGGCAGAGTAGACTTCATGGGCCAAATGGCCAAATTCTGCTCCTAGAACTTGTGAACCTTTGACACTTGGTTGATGGGATGCTTAGAAGAAATAGTTGGAACTATAAAGAAGAATTCCACTTGGTGTGTAGTGAGCAGCATATCTCTGCTCTTCCATCTGGTTCATTCAGTGGCAACGCAACTTAAATTCAATCATCATCATAACAGTACCATTAACAAATTAAATTGGAAGCATGTCCATCCAATATTAAATATACATTAATTATTCAGACACAAGGTACTGTGGAAACTGGTTTACAAAGTACTGGAGTAATTCAGCAATTCAGGTAGCATCCCTGGAGAACATGAATAGGTGATGTTTCAGGTCTGAACCCTTTGTCACCTATTTTTATGAAATTGTTATTAGAAAATCAAGCCAGTTGGTGAATGAGTATTCTAGAATATGTCTGTCAGGGTATGATAATGGTCTAGGAGGGAATTGCAGATTCTGGTTTAAATCAAAGATAGACACAAAAAGCTGGAGTAACTCAGCAGCTTAGACAACATCTCTTGAGAAACCCTTCTTCAGACAGAGTCAGTGGAAATGGAAAGATTTTCCCTGAGTCGCTGAGTTACTCCAGCTTTTTGAGTCTACCTATGGTATGTTAATAGACAGGATACCATACTGTGGCCTTTCGTTATAAACATATCCACACATATCAAACAATAGACATTTCAAAATCTAGTAACACTAAAGACTTTTAACGTTTCTGACTTGTGGCCATCGAAAAATATCAGCAAGTTTAAACAGCTTGTTCACCATGTCACAAACTCCACAAACTATCTGGGCCAATTGATCCATGCTCATGTTTATAACACAGCAGAGCCTCCTCTCATTCCATTTACCCCTTGCCACCTTGCATCAGGGACGACAGATGGCGCAATGGGCTAAGTGTTCGGCTGGCGACCAGAAGGTAGCCGGTTTGAATCCCGCTTGGAGTGCATACTGTCGTTGTGTCCTTGGGGCAAGACACTTCACCCACCTTTTCCTGTGTGTAAATGTAATGTAATTATGTGAAGCACTTTGGGGTCAATGCAAGTTGACTAAAAATGTGCTATATAAATAAGATTATTATTATTATTATTATTATTATTATTATTATTATTATTATTATTATTATCTATATTCTATTTATTTGACCAAAAGATATGAATAAAAGCACTCCCTGTTTACTGATCTGGGTTGTGTTGCTTTTATGCTGATCAGTTATTTATTTATTTATTTATTTATTTATTTATTTATTTATCTGCAGGTGCTTGATGAGGTATTGAAGACAGAACTACCTTCGGCATTACACACACTTTATGGCTCTCGCCTTGCAAAAAAATTTGAACTTGGACGAACGTATCTTATCATCAAACTTGCTGAAACTATAAAGCACATCCCACAGTTGGCTGGCGGTGTCTGTTTAAACGCAGTGGGACAAGGGAATGCTCCAGGGAATGCTCCAGGCAAGTTTACGATAGCGGTTACGGACATGATTCAGCGCGATGATTGGAGGAGGGAGGTGTCGGTCAGAGGCGGAAGTAGGGGGGTGGGACTGCGGATAGACCGCATTGATTGGAGGAGGGAGGCATCCTGGTGGAGCAAAGATCATAGAGCGGAGCTTGAATTGGCCCGTTCATGGGGCCTTTCATCGCTCGGCGCGGCTCAAAATCGGCCGCGGGATCTTCCACCGCCCCACAGTCAAATTGCTGTGTCGAGGTGATCAAGGCTCCGGTTATTGAAGCCTCTGTTGGGCGATGAAAGATCCTGTGGCCGGTGTTAAGCCGCGCAGGGCGATGAAAGACCTTGCGAACGGGCCGATTGAAGCTCCACGATTTGGGGCGGACAAGCTGCTGTTGCTGGAGTTTGGAGTCAGTCATCAACCAGTTCAGCTCCCAATGTCCACAGCAAAGATCTTATAGCGGAGCAAGATAGGCTACTTCTGCTAAATGCAATGGGCTGACGTGTAGTACGCTATGGAGGGGAACGGCACTCCCGTCGGAGTGGCCCAGCCCGAGGGAGGAACGGCACTCCCGCTGGAGTGGCCCAGCCCGAGGGTGGAACGGTACTCACGCGAGGGCGATCCGGTCCGGGGGCTGGGACGGTGCTCCGGTGGCTGGGACAACATTCTGGCGGCGGTGTCCAGAGTCCTGGGTTCAGCCACGGGCCGGCGGCTGCGTGTGCTGGACTGGAGGCGCGGCGGCTTCGACCACCCCGGGCCGCAGTGTTTGAACCAGCCCGTTCGCAGGGTTCGGTGAGCTGCGGGACTGTTTGTACCATCGCCCAGTGGGGAATCGCCTCAGCGCAGAGGGAGAAGAGGGAAGAGACTGCAGCCCTAAGATTTTTGCCTCCACCACAGTGAGGAGGTGTTTGGAGGACTCACTGTGGTGGATGTTAATTTGTGTTTATTGTTGTTTATTATTGTATTAATGTATGTATGACTGCAGGCACGAAATTTCGTTCAGACCGTAAGGTCTGAATGACAATAAAGGAATTCAATTCAATTCAATCATGGGCATTTTTCCACGCCCATTTTAGTAACCTGAGCCTACCTGACCCGACCCGACTCGCAGTGTAATCAATGTTGCGGGGCAACAGTTTGTGTGGGTTAGATTCATAAATCTGTCAGTTCAAACTTCTTGTCAAGAATAAAATTTGACTCTGGTAATTGTCTTTTTTAATGTTTTTTAAATCATTTCTTTTTAAATGGCTCACAAACAGTGTTTGAGTTGATTTTGTAGTAACCGGAACCGACCCGACCCGCAGGGTAATTGACATTGCGGGGGAACTTTTTGTGTGTGATATAGGGTTAGATTCATAATTGTGTTAGTTCATAATTCTGTTAATTCTTGTTAAAGAATAAAATGTTTATAAACACACATACATGAAAATTATATAAATGCATATAATCATATAACACACACAATTATATTTCTTCTGATCCAATAATGAACTTTATTTCAGACTAGACAAGGGACATTAAATAAGAAACATTGTAAACCTCCCCTGCCACCTCACTACAATGTCTACCTCCCTCCTATGCCCCTCAACCGCTGCCCCGCACTCCCTCTCCCTGCTGCCCCGGGCCCCGCACTCCCTCTCCCGCTGCCCCGGGCCGCGCACTCCCTCTCCCGCTGCCCCGGACCCCACACTCCCTCTCCCGCTGCCCCGGACCCCACAGTCCCCGGGCCGTGCACTCCCTCTCCCGCTGCCCCGGACCCCGCACTCCCTCTCCCCGCTGCGGATCCAATCTGTGTCCGGAAGCGAGATGGCTGAGCAAGATGGCGGGGGCTGGTTGCTAAAATGAGTCATAAAATCACCCATGAATCCGCCCATGAGCGTACTACACTTTTGCGTCAGAGTAACCCATCTTGCTTCGCTATAAGATATTGGTCCACAGGGCCCACGGCCGAAGCCTCCGAAGTCTCGCGCGTGCGCTCGTGTGTGGGCGCATGCGCACGCAACCACCAAGAAATTGTGCCCCCCCCCCCCATGTTTGATAGCGATTTCCACCCGTCTCCAACAGTCAAAGCATGCATTGATATGATAATGTTATCTCTGACAATAACAGGTGACTAGGTGTCAAAACTAGCTATCCTGCTTACTCGCTATCCTATCATACTTTGTATCATAATAGCATGAGTTACTTGTCTTATATCAGGCACCGAGTTAGTCTTGGATGACTAGGAAGACAAAAGCTTATCTTAGTAACCTTGCAAGTGGCCCCATGATTTACTACTATCCTAAGCATTCTTCTAAAATGTCTACTTGTTTTCCTAAGCAGGGATTGAAATGTGGTGTTGCTCATTTAGCTGGCAACTCCATTTTTAAACCCACACATTACAGAGGTGAACATGTATCTCTGCCTTACTTGCAAGGGTTGTTTAGTCTCTAGATGGTGGTGAGTAGGAGGTATAGCGACACACCTAGGCTAGAATTCTATTCCTTGGCATGCAGAAGAATAAGGGCTGATCTTATAGAGGTGTACAAATCATGAGAGGAATACATCGGGTAGATGCAGAGTCTCTTGACCTGAGCATGGGAATCAAGAACCAGAGGACATAGGTTTAAGGTGAGAGGAGGGAAAGAATTAATAGGAATCAAGGGTAACATTTTCACACAAAGGGTGGTGGGTGTAAGGGACGTGCTGCCGGAGTTGTAGGATCATTTAAGAAGCATTTGGACAGGTACATGGATAGGACAGGTTTAGAGGGATGTGGGCCACTGTGGATGTCTATGTTGGCCGGTGTGGGTACGTTGGGTGAAGGGCCTGTTTCCACGCTGTAAGACTCTACGACTCTATGATCTTCTACATTTTTCAGGCAAAGTGACAAGGGTCAAGGAGGGTGGGTAGGAGAGGATGAGCAAACCAGCCAAGTACAAAAATAGTAATCCCTGCAGAATGCAGAAAGGGTAAAATGTGACTGCTTTTGGGGTCAGACTGGAACTGGTGGCTGGTGGGAATGGCAGAGGATGATGTATGGAAGCGGAGGCGAGTGGGCAGAAAGCTGAGAACCAAGGGAACTTCATCACTGTTTTGTCTGAATAGGTGGGGTTGGAGTTTATGGAGAGGGAGCAGATTGTGGGAAGTGAAGAAAAAGAGGCTTGGTGTCTGTATCGATGCCATGTTTCTGGGAGGAGATTTCAGAAAACAGACTAGAAAGCCTCATCTTGAGAACAGATAGGGTGAAGGTACAGAAAATGAAGAAAACCGATAATATCATTGCAGCAGATCGGGTAGGAGAAAGAATGATTGAAGTGACTGTTAGCATTGTTGCGTTTATAGAGGATGTCGATGCCAAGTATTTCTCAGGGAAGGAGTCAGAAAGATGTAGCAAAGGAACTAAAGAGATAGTCTAGACAAATGTGAAGCAAGGATGGAGGTTTGTAGTAGCGATGACTCTTTTGACAAATTCTGCAAGGATGTTGGAAGTGCCTCCATGCAGTTGTTGATGTAGGCTATGAACAAGGACTGTTTCATATAGTAATTGAAAGACTGGCATAGCTAGGGGCCATGCCTGATCTGTAGAACATGGGAGGAATCCAAAAGAGGTCATTGAGGATAGGATCAAGGTCTGAGAGTGTTAGTAGTGGAGATCGTAATGGGCCCTTGTTCCAGAAAGCAACAGAGGGCTCAAAAATAGGGGTTAGAGATGTATTGAAACTAGAAATCCATGATGAGTCAAGATGAGTCATATTGGACCAGGTAGCTGGAAATTATCAAAATAGTGGAGGATCTGAGATATGTGGGAAGGGTCCAGACAAGGTGAAACAGGATGGAGTCCAGGTATAAAGGAACTCTCTATGGAGCAACAGCAGGTAGAAATAATGGCTTTAGCAAGATGAGTGGTGACCTCATTGAAACTTACTGCATTGTGAAAGGCTTGGATCGAGTGAACGTGAAAGATGAGGAGTAATTTCCTTAGTCAGCGGATGGTGAATCTGTGGAATCCAAAGACATACAGGTGTGAGGTTTAATTGGCTTGGTGTATGTATAAATTGTCCTTAGTGTGTGTAGGGTAGTGTTAATGTGTGGGGGTCGCAAGTCGTCACGGACTCGGTGGGCCGAAGGCCTGTTTCTACGCTCCATCTCCAAACCAAACTAAATCTAAACTTAGTAGACCTCCTAAAAGCATAATCTCACTCTGATGAGGATTAAATTTAATTTGCCAATGCTTCACCCAATTTACAAATTGGTCAATATTGTTCTGTAATCTTTCACCATCCTCTCTGTCACCAACTCTGCCAATTTACAGCCACTTGCAAACTTACTCATTATACACCAGATGTTCACAACGCATTCAACAAACAATAAGGCAACGCTGATCCCTGATTTCACCGTAGGTCAAAAGATCTCCAATCACAAAACAATTCCTGCCATCATTTTTGCCTCCTTTTACCAAGCAAATTTTGGATGCATTTTGCCAACTTGTTTTGGATTCATGGGCTGTAATCATTTGGACCAGTCATCCATTTGGGACCTTGCCAAAAGACTTGCTGAAATAGCACAATAATCAACACACCTCACATTTCCCACATCCTATTCCGCGTACATCCAGTACCACTCACACTTGCTACTGCCCTCATGACTCCTTTGACTGTGAATATAGACTTCAGATTCCAGTCATTTGAAGAATTCACACCATTTTACTGGCTTAGGCAGATAGAGTTATCGTGCCATCGAGTCATACAACGTGGAAACAGGCCCTTCAGCCCAACCTGCCCACACCACCCAACATGGCCCAGCTTCACTAGTGCCACCTGCCTTGGCTCATATCCCTCCAAACCTGTCCTATCCATGTACCTGTCTAAAACATGTATAAACATCATTAATTATCATTTTGGCATATCCCACCAGTCATGGTAAAACCTTGATTTAGCTTGCAAACAATTTCTTATTATAATGGATAATGTTTTATTGCTGTTCATGCAAAGGTTTATTTTGTTGTGTATCTTTTAGTAAACTTGCTCTGCTCCAAATTGCAGGTGAAAAGGTCTTAGACCTTGATAATGAGGATGTGACAGTCATTACTCATTTATCGAATGCACACGGTGCCACAAAACAATGTCCAAACGAAGAGACACGTGACCTTTATTCCCTGCAAGGCCACCTTAAGTTACCCCAGCTCAAGGTAATTCTCTCTTTAACTGGTGAATTTAAAGAGCAGCAGCATGTTAGTTTTTTCTACTTTTTTTGTTTTTTTAGTGTGTCTCAATGTGTGTTTTTAATGTTTATTTGTGTGTCTTGTGTGGGGGGTTGTGTAGGGGGGGGGGTAAGGGGGAAACCGCTTTGGTCGCCTCCTCCACAGAGAGGCAACTTTTTTCCATGTCGTCTCCCCCGTGGCTTAACATCGAGGATCGGTGCGGCCTTTCCTGGAGATGCACCAGGGGCTTCAGCCGCGGGCGCAGCAAGGACTCTTTTGTCGCGGTGCGGGCGAGCCCTCACCGGGGGTCACCGGGGGGGGAGCGCTCCGTGCGCAGGCCTGCGGCAGCCTGAAGCCGCGGTCTGCGGAGCTCCAGCTGGTGCGGTATCCGGAGCCTGGGATCCCTCGTTGGGGAGGAGAAAAGAGCTCCGACCGCCAGCCCGTGGCCTTCTACCACGGGCGCGGCGGGGACTTACTATCCGGAGCGGGATCCCTCACCGGGGATCCCTGGAGAGGAGCTCCGGCTGCCGGCCCTGCGGTCTGCGGTGCTTCTGGCTGCGGCACGGCGGGGACTTTAGATCTTCGACCGCTGGCCTGCGGCCCACACCATCTTGAAGCTGCAGTCTCCGGTGGGGAAGCACCGATTCAGGACTTACCTGGACTTACCTTGGCTGCACATCTGGACACCCGCAGCGGTGATTGCAGAGGGATGTGGTCCCGACCACGGGGGAAAATGGAGGAGGACTGACCAAATGTTGTGCCTTCCACCACAATGATGAATGCTGTGGTGGATGATTGTGTTAAATGTTTATTGTGTATTGTGTGTTCTTTTTTTATTGTACCACTGCTGGCAAATTCATTTCACTGCACTTTATGTGCAAGTGACAAATAAAACTTGACTTGACTTGACTTGAATGTTGATGAGCTTGTAGTTGTAAGGAAATCTTTGTGGAATTATCAGATTATTTTTCAACCCGTGCAAAAATTATTTTCAAATTAGTATTTCTCATCAGTAAAAAGGCTCCTTTTATTGCCTTCATCCACTTACAAACGTGACAAAATAGTAGGAGTCAGCAAATGACCCCCAAAGTGGATGTGATCATGGTTACTCTGCCCAGACCTCGTATTCTGTGCCTGTTTCCTAAAGCCTTCAATTCCCTGATCTTTCAATAAGTTATTTACTTGCTGTTTAATAATTCCAATGATCTAGCCTCCACAGCCCTCCAGCGGCAGGAATTCCAAAAGATACACACAAAATGCTTATAGCAACTTAGCGAGTCAGGCAGCATCTCTGGAGAACATGGACAGGTGACGTTTCGGGTCGAGACCCTTCTTCAGACTCAGAGTCAGGGGAGAGGGCGAAACGAGAGTTATGAAAAGGTACATGGAAGAAATGAATACAAGATATTCAAAAGGACAAACCATAGCCGGCGACGATGATCAAGGAAAGGTGGAGCCCACAATGGTCCATTGTTGATGGTGGAGAAGAAAAAGAAATGCAAACAGTGAAAACTGCAACGACAGTGAAAACTCAGCAGGACGACAGTGGGGGGGGGGGGGTACAGTGGACTATGGGGGGGGGGGGGGGGGGGGGGGGGGGGGGGGAGAGATGGAGGATGCAAGGGTTACTTAAAGTTAGAAAAATCAATATTCTGCTGGATTGTAAACTGCCCAATTCCACAATCCTCCACAAAATTTGAGATTCTCCATCCAGTTAAAACTTCTCAGCATATACAAGATCACTGCTCAATCTTCTCAACTGCAAAGAATATTCATCTAATTTCTTTGGTCACTTACAATTGGACCATCCTCTTATCCCACAAACTAATTTAGTGAATCTCTTCCGGATTTCCTCCAATGCCATCATATCTTTTTTTTAAACAGCAAACTTACCACTTCACTGTGCAACTGTAACCGCACTCCCCATTTCTAAGCCACAACCCATGTACAATTGAGAGTTATGTGTCGTTTGCCTTTCTCATCACTTGCTGTACCTCCTGGTAACTTTTTGCAGTTTGTGTACAAGAACCTCTTTACTTCACTCATATGCAGCCTTCCTGCTTTTTGATAATGGTCTGCCTTTGGATTATTTTTACCAAAGTACATAAGCTTGGTCCTTCCACATAAACTTGCATTTGCAAAGTTTTCACCCACTCGCTCAACCTCTCAATACTATCTTCTGTCGCAGAGTTTTTATATCCTTATTGCAACATATAATCTACCTCTTTTTGTGTTATCAGTAAACTTGGATCCTTACATTCCTCTCTTCTGCCTGGTCATGAATGTAAATCATTAGTACTAAGAACTGATCCTTGGGCTACTCCATCAGTTACATCATTCTAGACTGAACCATCCTGGTTAATTCCAACTCTATGTCTTTTGTGTGATAACCAGTCCATGCTAAATGGCCTGTCCCATTGTACGAGGTAATTCAAGATTTCTACTGAGTTTCCCCTGATTCGAACTCGGAGAATTTCGGTAATAGCCATTCGTAGGTACTCGGGGACTCTCGTGGACATCTTATCGCGTTTCCTGAGTACCTGCCGTTAGCGTTACGAGCCGCTAAGAGACGTCCTGAGCTCCGACATACCCGCTACGTACATTCTACGTACTTACCAGTTTTTTTTAACTCGGGAGAGCACTTGGGTAAACTCGTATAGTGGGACAGGCCCTTAACACACGTCCAGCTCTTATTTTCTGCACTATTCTTTTATGTGGCACTCTCAATTGCCTTCTGAAAATCTAAATGTACTGCATTTACAGATTTCCTTATATTAACTGAATAATCTTCAAAGAACTCTAGCAAATTATACAATAGACAATAGGCAATAGGCGCAGGAATGGGCCAGTCAGCCCTTCGAGCCTTTCAATATGATCATGGCTGATCATTCACAATCAGTACCCCGTTCCTGCCTTCTCGCCATATCCCCTGACTGCACTATCTTTAAGAGCTCTATCTAACTCTCTCTTGAAAGCATCCAGAGAATTGGCCTCCACTGCCTTCTGAGGCAAAGAATTCCACAGATTCACAGGTCTCTTGGTGAAAATGTTTTTCCTCATCTCCGTTCTAAATGGCCCAACCCTAATTCTTAAATTGTGGCCCCTGGTTCTGGACTCCCCCAACATTGGGAACATGTTTCCTGCCTCTAGCATGTCCAATCCCTTAATAATCTTACATGTTTCAATAAGATGCCCTTTCATCCTAAATTCCAGAGTATACAAGCCCAGTTGCTCCATTCTTTCAACATATGACAGTCCCTCCATCCCGGGAATTAACCTTGTGAATGTATGCTGTACTCCATCAATAGCAAGAATGTCCTTTCTCAAATTTGGACAACAAAACTACACACAATACTCCAGGTGTGATCTCGCTAGGGCCCTGTACAACTGCAGTAGGACCTTTTTGCTCCTACACTCAACTCTTCTTGTTATGAAGGCCAACATGTCATTAGCATTCTTCACTGCCTGCTGTACCTGCATGCTTACTTTCAGTGACTGATGAACAAGGACCCCCCCCAGATCTCGTTGTACTTCCCCTATTCCCAAATTGACACCATTAAAATAATAATCTGCCTTCCTGTTTTTGCCACCAAAGTGGATAACCTCGCATTTATCCACATTAAACAGCATCTGCCATGCATCTGCCCACTCACCCAACCTGTCCAAGTCATCCTACATCCTCATAGCATCCTCCTCATAGTTCACACTGCCACCCAGCTTTGTGTCATCTGCAAATTTGCAAATGTTACTTTTAATCCCTTCATCTAAATCATTAATGTATATTGTAAATAGCTGTGGTCCCACCACTGAGCCTTGCGGCTCCCCACTAGTCACTGCCTGCCATTCTAAAAGAGATCCCGTTAATCCCAACTCATTGTTTCCTGTCTGCCAACTAGTTTTCTATCCATGTCAGCACACTACCCCCAATACCATGTGCTCTAATTTTGCCCACTAATCTCCTAGTGGAACCCTGTCAAATGCTTTCTGTCAGTACAGGCACATGACATCCACGGTCCAGGTACATGACTCCCTTGTCCATTTTCCTAGTTACATCCTCAAAAAATTCCAGATAATTAGTCCTCTTCATAAATCCATGCTGACTCGGACTGAACCTGTTACTGTTATCCAAATGTGCCGCTATTTCATCTTTTATAATTGACTCCAGCACCTTACCCACCACCGATGTCAGGCTAACTGGTCCATAATTTTCTCTCTCCCTTCTTTTCTTAAAAAGTGGGATAACATTAGCTACCCTCCAATCCACAGGAACTGATCCTGAATATGTAGAACATTGGAAAATGATCACCAATACTCCCATGATTTCTTGAGCCACCTGCTTAAGTACCCTTTAGACCATCAGGCCCTGGGTATTCATCAGCCGTCAGTCCCATCAGTCTACCCAACATCATTTCCGTCATTTCCTCCTTCACCCTAGATCCTCTGGCCATTAGTACGTCTGGGAGATTGTTTGTGTCTTTCTTAGCGATGACAAATCCAAAGTACCTGTTCAACTCATCTGCCATTTCCTTGTTCCCCATAATAAATTCACCTTTTTCAGTCTTCAAGGGTCCAACTTTGGCCTTAACTAATTTTTTCCTCGTCACATACCTAAAGAAGCTTTTACTATCCTCCTTTATATTCTTGGCTAGCTTACCTTCGTACCTCATCTTTTCTCCCCGTATTACCTTTTTACTTATCTTCTATTGCTCTTTAAAAGTTTTTTTTTCACGCAGAGAGTGGTGAATCTCTGGAACTCTCTGCCACAGAGGGTAGTTCCCTTGGCTATATTTAAGAGGGAGTTAGATGTGGGCCCTTGTGGCTAAGAGGATTTATCTTTACACGGGATACTGAGTTGGATGATCAGCCATGATCATATTGAATGGCGGTGCAGGCTCGAAGGGCCGAATGGCCTACTCCTGCACCTAAATGTTTTTATGTTTCTATGTTTCCCAATCCTCTTGCTCCCTGCTCATCTTTGCTGTGTTATACTTCTCTTTTATCTTTACACTTTTCTTGACTTCCTTTCTCAGCCACAGTCGCCTATTACTCCCCTTAAAGGCCTGTCTCACAAGCATGCGACCTGCATGCGGCAAGCGCGACCTAAAGGGCCGGTCCCACCAGCATGCGCCTGCATGCGGCAAGCGCGACCTAAAGTGGTCGCGTGAGCCGTACGGCCTCACGGGGCTGGTCCCACTTCGATCGCCGGTGCCGTAAGTAGTTGTGCGGAGCTGGTCCCGACATCCCGCGGGGCTCCGAAAAACTGACCGTGTTTAAAAATTCCACGTGGCAACGGCCTGCCGGCCCGCAGCCGCCTCGACGCCGTGTCATTCACTCAACCTCCGCATGGCTCCCGCTTCTGGTATGGTCGCGCTTGCCGCATGCCGTACGGCTGAAGCGACCACGTTAGGCCGCGTTTGCCACATGCAGGCGCATGCTGCAGGGACCGGC
Source organism: Leucoraja erinaceus (assembly GCF_028641065.1). Lineage (NCBI taxonomy): Eukaryota > Metazoa > Chordata > Chondrichthyes > Rajiformes > Rajidae > Leucoraja > Leucoraja erinaceus. The sequence continues at coordinate 439,719 of NC_073398.1, forward strand.
CCTTTAGGTCGCGCTTGCCGCATGCAAGTCGCATGCTCGTGGGACAGGCCCTTTAGAAACATTCTCTTTGGAATGAACTGATCCTGCACCTTCTGTATTGTTCACAGAAATACCTGCCATTGTTGTTCCTCTGTCATCCCTGCTAGGGTCTCCTTCGAGTCAACTTTGGTCAGCTCCTCCTCATGCCTCCGTAGTCCCCTTTGCTCAACTGTAATACTGACACTTTCGATTTTCCCCTCTCCCACTCAAATTGGAGATTAAAATTTATCGTGTTATGGCCACTAACTTTAATGGCTTCTTTACCTTGAGTTCCCTTATCAAATCTGGTTCATTACACAACACTAAATCCAGAATTGCCTTCTCCCTGGAAGACTCCAATACAAGCTGCTCTAAGAATCCATCACGGAGGCACTCCACAAACTACCTTTCTTGGGGTCCAGTACCGACCTGATTTTCTTTTTCTAACAGCATGTTGAAATCTCCCTTTCTGACTCTAAATCTCCTGATGTCATCCCTCGCAAGGGACTGAATTTCATTCCTCACCAATAGAGCTACACCTGCCCACCTGCCTGTCTTTTCGATAGGATGTATACCCCTGAATATTCAGTTCCCAGCCCTGGCCCTCTTGCAGCCATGAATCTGTAATTCTCACAACATCATACTTGCCAATTTCTAACTGAGCCTCAAGCTGTGGTCTTGGCCATTACATAGAAACATAGAAAATAGGTGCAGGAGGCGGCAATTCGCCCCTTCAAGCCAACACCGCTATTCATTGTGATCATGGCTGATCGTCCCCTATCAATAACCCGTGCCTGCCTTCTCCCCATATCCATTCACTGGCCCCTAGAGCTCTATCTAACTCTCTCTTAAATCCATCCAGTGATGTGTCCTCCACTGCCCTCTGTGGCAGGGAATTCCATAAATTCACAACTCTCTGGGTGAAAACGTTCTTTCTCACCTCAATCTTAAATGACCTCCCCTTTATTCTGAGTGTGGCCCCTAATTCGGGACTCGCCCAACATTGGGAACATTTTTCCTGCATCTAGCTTGTCCAGTCCTTTTATAATTTTATATGTTTCTGTAAGATATCCCCTCATCCTTCTAAACTCCAGTGAATACAAGCCTAGTCTTTTCAATCTTTCCTCATATTACCTGGGAATGAACCTCACGGTTCATCCATGGTTTCCGGTTAGGGAATGCTCTGATTGTCTTCTTTGGCGCGCATTCTTCTATGCACTTAAAGCCCTGTCCCACGAGTTCATTCCAAGACCTCTCCCGAGTTTTAAAAAAAATCAAACTCGTGGTAAGCACGGAGAATGAACGTAGCGGGTACGTCGGAGCTTGGGGACGTCTCTTAGCGGCTCGTAACGCTAATGGCAGGTACTCGGGAAGACTCGCTAACGGCAGGTAAGCACGGGAAGACTCGTGAAGATTTTTCAACATGTTGAAAAATGTCCACGAGAGCCCCGAGTACTGACGTGCGGCCATTACCGTAAATCTCCGAGTTCGATTCAGGGCAAACTAGGGAGAGCTCTTGGAATGAACTCGTACCATGGGACAGGGCTTTTACAGATGAAGTCTGTCATGGCAGTGATATACTCATTCAGGTTGGCAGCAGATTACGTGAATATGAACCAGTCCACTGACTCAAAGCAGGAAATATAGGAAATGCAAACCAACACCAAACAGCTTTCTTAACCGGATTTTCTCGCTTCAGTTTCTGTTTGTAGGCAGGGAGTAGAAGCACAGCTAGATGGTCAGATTTCCCAAAATGTGCTCCGTGCAATGGAGCAGTTGGCACTTTTTATGGACGTGCAGTGGTCAAGGGTTTCTGGCTCCTGGTGGGACAAGAGATATGTCAATAATATTTTGGTACTACCATATATAAACCATATAACAATTACAGCACGGAAACAGGCCATCTCGACCCTTCTAGTCCGTGCCGAACACGTATTCTCCCCTGGTCCCATATACCTGCGCTCAGACCATAACCCTCCATTCCTTTCCCGTCCATATAACTATCCAATTTATTTTTAAATGATAAAAACGAACCTGCCTCCACCACCTTCACTGGAAGCTCATTCCACACAGCCACCATTCTCTGTGTAAAGTAGTTCCCCCTCATGTTACCACTAAACTTCTGTCCCTTAATTCTCAAGTCATGTCCCCTTGTTTGAATCTTCCCTACTCTCAGTGGGAAAAGCTTATCCACGTCAACTCTGTCTCTTCCTCTCATCATTTTAAAGACCTCTATCAAGTCCCCCCTTAACCTTCTGCGCTCCAGAGAATAAAGACCTAACTTGTTCAACCTTTCTCTGTAACTTAGTTGCTGAAACCCAGGCAACATTCTAGTAAATCTCCTCTGTACTCTCTCTATTTTGTTGACACCCTTCCTATAATTAGGCGACCAAAATTGTACACCATACTCCAGAATTGGCCTCACCAATGCCTTGTACTATTTTAAAATTTAATCCCAACTTCTATACTCAATGCTCTGATTTATAAAGGCCAGCACACCAAAAGCTTTCTTTACCACCCTATCTACATGAGATTCCACTTTCAGGGAACTGTGCACAGTTATTCCCAGATCCCTCTGTTCACCTGCATTCTTCAATTCCCTACCATTTACCATGTACGTCCTATTTTGATTTGTCCTGCCAAGATGTAGCACCTCACACTTATCAGCATTAAACTCCATCTGCCATCTTTCAGCCCACTCTTCCAACTGGCATAAATCTCTCTGTAGACTTTGAAAATCTACTTCATTATCCACAACCCCACCTATCTTAGTATCATCTGCATACTTATTAATCCAATTTACCACACAATCATCCAGATCATTGATGTACATGACAAACAACAGTGGACCCAACACAGATCTCTGTGGCACCCCAATAGTCACTGGCCTCCAACCTGACAAACAACCATCCACCAATACTCTCTGGCATCTCCCATTCAGCCACTGTTGAATCCATCATGTTACTCCACCATTAATACCCAACAATTGAACCTTCTTAACCAACCTTCCGTGAGGAACCTTGTCAAAGGCCTTACTGAAGTCCATATATACAACATCCACTGCTTTACCCTCATCAATTTCCCGAGTAACCTCTTCAAAAAATTCAAGAAGATTAGTCAAACATGACTTTCCAGGCACAAATCCATGTTGATTGTTCCTAATCAGACCCTGTTTATCCAGATGCTTATATATATTATCTCTAAGTATCCTTTCCATTAATTTGCCCACCACTGACATCAAACTAACAGGTCTATAATTGCTAGGTTTACTCTTAGACCCCTTTTTAAACAATGGAACAACATGCGCAGTACGCCAATCCTCCGGCACTATTCCCGTTTCTAATGACATTTGAAATATTTCTGTCATAGCCCCTGCTATTTCTACACTAACTTCCCTCAATGTCCTAGGGAATATCCTGTCCGGACTTGGAGACTTATCCACTTTTATATTTTTCAAAAGTGTCAGTACTTCCTCTTCTTTGAATCTCATAGTTTCCATAGCTACTCTACTTGTTTCCCTTACCTCACATAATTCAATATCCTTCTCCTTGGTGAATACGGAAGAAAATAAATTGTTCAATATCTCCCCCATCTCTTTTGGCTCTGCAGATAGCTGCCACTCTGACTCTCTAATGGACCAATTTTATCCCTCGTTATCCTTTTGCTATTAATATAGCTGTAGAAACCCTTTGGATTTACTTTCACCTTACTTGCCAAAGCAACCTCAAGGTTGGTTTGATTAAAGTCCCCGGCTACAATGACCAGTGTCTCACTGCTATTAGTATATCAGTTCATTCAGAGCCAGCATGTGAAAGGATGTCAGCTGCTGTTAAGATACTTTAGCTTAGAAATACAGTGCGGAAACAGGCCCTTCAGCACACTGACCAGCGATCCCCGTACACTAATGTTTACTTACACACACACACTGGGGACAATTTACCATTATACCAAGCCAAAACTTCTACTCCGGAAGTGCGGAAGGAAGCAAGTGATCCCAGAGAAAACTCACATTGGTCACAGGGAGAATGTACAAACTCCATACAGACAAGCACCCATAATCAGGATTGAACCCGGGTCTCTGGCGCTATAAGACAGCAACTCTCCCGCTGCACCCCAAACTGAGGTGAGGGGAGATGAATTCCCACAGCAGGTAATAGGAACAGTACTTCACTGTTAGAATTACCAGGTCTGGGGAGCATGATCTCATGAGGTACTGATTGGGGCGCTGAAGGGGGCGCTGTTCTGGCGGCAGCCATGGCAGCAGCGTGTCACCCTTTCAATTTTATTTTTTTATTTTTAGTATGTTTTAAACTGTATTTAGTGGGGTTTTTTGTGTTTTGTGTGGGGGGTGGTGTGGGTGGTGTAAGGGGGAAACCGCTTCGGTCGCCTCCTCCATGGAGAGGCGACTTTTTCCAGGTCGCCTCCCCCGTGGCCTACCATCAAGGATCGGCGAGGTCTTTCCCGGAGACGTGCCCGGGGCTTCAGCGGCAGGCGCAGCGTGGACTCGGCGTGGAGCGGGTGAGCCCTCGCTGGGGCTCGCCGGAGGGGAGTGCTCCGTTTCACTGGCCCGGGGCAGCCGGCAGCCTGAAGTTGCAGCCTGAAGCCGCGGTCTGCAGAGTTCCAGCTGCTGCGGCGTCTACAGCCCGGGATCCCTCATGGGGGGGGGAAGAAGAAGCCGCCATTGCCGGCCCGCGGATAAACTTCTACCGCGGGCCTGGCATGGACTTACCATCACCCCTGGAGGGGAGCTTCCACCGCCGGTCCTGCAGTCTACAGTGCTTCTGGCTGCGGCGGGGACTTTAAATCTGAACCGCCAGCCTGTGGCCTACACAATCTTGAAGCCGCGGTCTCCGGTGAGTTTTCTGGACTCCACGGGACTGGGGGGGGGGGGGGGTGGAGGAGGACGGCCAAAAAATTTTGTATGGATGACTGATTTTATGTTACATGTTGTAATTTTATTATTTTGTTAACACCATGGGGTCAATGCTTTGTATGGAACTATAAATGTGCACTATATGAAAATTGACTATAAATGTGCTATATAAATAAACATATTATTATTATTATTATTAAGAAGCAAACCCTTTCACCTCTACCCTTACCTGAAGATGTTGTGCTGTTCATCCGCTGAAGGGAGAAGTCCTCGGGTTGAATGGCACAATCAGGTATATCAGTGGTAATTCATGTCTCTGTGAAGCTGAGCGCACAGCAGTCTCCAAGGTACAGTGCATTCAGAAAGTATTTGGACCCTTACACTTTTTCCACATTTTGTTACGTTACAGCCTTATTTTAAAATGGATTAAAAAAAATGTTTTATCACCAATCTACACACAATACCCCAGAATGAAGAAGCAAAAACAGGTGGTTGGAAGTTTTTGCAAAGTAATTAAAAAGAATTAACTGAAATATCACATTTACAAAAGTATTCAGACTCTTTGCTATGACACTCAACATTGAGCTTAGGTTCATCCTGTTTCCATTGATTATCCTTGGCATGTTTCTACAACTTGATTATAGTCCACCAGTGGTAAATTATATTGATTAGACATGATTTGGAAATCTGTCTATATAAGGTCTCTCTGTTGGCAGTGCACATCAGAGGGTATAAAACAATTTCTGTAGCTTTGTTGGTCTCAAAGAGCAAAGTGGCCTCCATCATTCTTAAATGGAAAAACTCTTCATAGAGCTGGCCGCCCGGCCAAACTGAGCAATCAGGGGAGAAGGGCCTCAGTCAGGGAGGTGACCAAGAACCTGATGGTCACTCTGCCAGAGCTCCAGAGTTCCTCTGTGGAGATGAGAGAACTTTCCAGAAGGCCAACCACATCTGCAGCACTCCACCAAGCCCTTATGGAAGTGTGTTCAGAAGGAAGTTACTCCTCAGTAAAAGGCACATGACAGCCCGCTTGGAGTTTGCCAAAAGGCATGAGAAACAAGATTCTCTGATCTGATGAAATCAAGATTGAACTCTGGCCTGAATGCCAAACATCATGTCTGCAGAAACCAGGCACCGCTCATCACCTGGCCAATATCGTACCTACAGTGAAGCATGGTGGTGGCAGCATCATGCTGTGGAGCTGTTTCTCAGTGGCAGGAACTGGGAGACAGAGAGATCTTTGATGAAAACCTGCTTCAGAGCGTTCTGGACCTCAGACTGGGGCGGAGGTTCACCTTCCAACAGGACCATGACCCTAAGCACACAGCCAAGACAATGTAGGAGTGGCTTCGTGACAAGTCTGTGAATAGCCTAGAGTGGCCCAGACAGAGCCCGGACTTGAACCCGATCGAACATCTCTGGAGGGACTTGAAAATTGCTGTGCATCGATGCTCCCCATCCAACCTGACAGAGCTTGAGAGGATCTGCAGAGGAGAATGGGAGAAATTACCCAAATACACGTGTGCCAGGCTTGTAGCATCATACCAAAGAAGACTTGAGGCTGTAATTACTGCCAAAGGTGCCTCAACAAAGTACTGAGTAAAGGGTCTGAATAGTTATGTAAATGTGAAATTTCAGTTATATCTTTTTAATTACTTAGCAAATATTTTTAAGTAGCTGTTTTCACTTTTTTATTATGGGGTACTGTGTGTAGATTGATGATAAAAAAAAAATTAATATTAATTTTAGAATAAGGCTGTAACCTAACAAAATGTGGAAAAAGTTAAAGGGTCTGAATACTTTCTGAATGCACTGTGGATAGACACAAAATGCTGGAATTACTCAGCGGGTCAGGCAGCATCTCGAGAGAAAGAATGGGTGACGTTTTGTGTCGAGACCCTTCTTCAGTCTCTGAGGTAGGTTGGTCTGGCTTTAAGTTCATCAGGAATGTTCTTTATAGCCTGCCCATTAGCCAGTAATTTGCTGGGACGGAGGGACTTGTAACCATGGTGTTTCAGTCTCACCTGCAGCCAAGTGCTTTGCCCTCATTTCTCCACTAGGTGGCAGCACTTCGGTCCCGTGAGTCACTCCTTGGCATTAGCGGCTCCGTGAGAGACAAGGTGACCATATCCTGCTCCAATGATCTTGTGTTCTTCAATCTGCTCTTGTCATCGTGATAGTTGAGATAATTGAATTTGCCTAATCAGATAAAGTAGTTTATGACTTTAATAACTGATTCTTTTCTACTGCAGGATGCAATCTTGAAAGAGGCACAAAATAAGTTGAATGTTTTAATTGACGATTTGAAAGACAAATTTAATTGTGAATTTGTCAACCTTCCTCCTGTGGCTCTGGAGATGGTCATTGATGCCAAACTTCAGTCTGCAGCAATAGCTTTCCAAAGATTGCAACTGGCCTTCAGGTAAATCTAATATTGTTGTGTTTTTATAACACTGCTGACAACAAAAACATTTTTGATTTACCTTTGCTGTTGCTAAATAACACGACACAAAACATAAGGCACTGTAAGATAGTGACAAAGGACAAGACATTAATGCAAAAATGCAATTATACAGCAAGTTCATGGAAGTGCAAGGGTTGCTCAACAGTGCTTCATTCTTCAGGTATTCCGCAAAGTCCGCTCCCTCCGTAACTCCCTTGTCAATTCTTCCCTTTCCACCCGCACCACCCCCTCCCCGGGCACTTTTCCTTGCAACCGCAGGAGATGCTACACTTTTCGCTTTACCTCCCCCCTCAACTCCATACAAGGACCCAAGCAGTCGTTCCAGGTGCGACAGAGGTTCACTGCACCTCCTCCAACCTCATCTATTGCATCCGCTGCTCTAGATGTTAGCTGATCTACATCGGTGAGACCAAGCATAGGCTTGGCGATCGTTTCGTCGAACACCTCCGCTCGATCCGCATTAACCAACCTGATCTCCCTGTGGCTCAGCTCTTGAACTCCCCCTCCCATTCCCCATCCGACCTTTCTGTTCTGGGCCTCCTCCATGGCCAGAGTGAGGACCACCTCATATTCCGCTTGGGCAGTCTGCATCCCAGTGGCCTGAACATTGACATCTCCAATTTCCGGTAGCCCTTGCTGTCTCCTCACCTTCCCAGCTCTCCCACAGCCTTCTGGCTCCTCCTCTGCCTTTCTTCTCCCCCCCCCCTCCCCCCACCCTGCATCAGTCTGAAGAAGGGTTTCAGCCCGAAAAGTTGCCTATTTCCTTCGCTCCATAAATGCTGCCTCACCCGCTGAATTTCTCCAGCACTTCTTCGATTTTCCAGCATCTGCAGTTCCTTCTTGAACTCTCCACATTCACTCTATTCAGGCCTTATAAAGGGGCTGCCCCACTGCGGCGACCTAATTGGCGAGTTTAGAAGTGTTTGCCCTCGACTCATACTCGCAGCATGGTTGACACGAGGTCCTAGGAGGTCTTTGTAACTCTCCTTCATGCTCGAGAGTGGTCCCTGCGTACTCGAGGCCTCAGCTAGGTCACGGCGCATTTTTCAACATGCAGAAAATGCCCGCGAGTAATAAAAGGTCACCATGGAAAAAATCGATATTTTTTTCTCGTAGGTTTAGTCGAAGTAGATCGTGGTAGACCGGCATGTTATTCGTAGGTAATCGAGGGTAGTCGAAGGTAGGTGTAGATAGTCTTCAATATGGTCGAAGGGAGGTCAAAGCAGATCGAAGGAGGTCGTCTTCACTCTCCACTATTCGGTGTTCAATATTCCCGAAACTAATCGAAGCTGGTCTTCAACATAGTCGAAGGAGGTCTGCTACATTGTCGAAGGAGGTCTTCAACATGACACTTTTTCAAACTCTCCTAAGCTCTTCTAAACTCGCCAATTAGGTCGCCCAAGTGGGACAGCCCCTTTACTAACTTTAAAGGCTGCCAATAAAGTGGGATTGATATTCTTATGTAACCCACATGTGATAATGTTCTTCTTTTTACAGCGCAGCCATTGGTTTATCTGCAGTTCAGCTCTTGCAAAGAACCAGAATCTTGAAACATCGGCAAGAGCATAAAAAAAGTTCAACACCAGCCCTTAAAAGTGCATTTAAAAGTACTGTGAGTACAATAACAAATTATGCAAACTTGCGCAACAAACCTCTTTTAAACAATATGCCACAGTCAGATGCAGTTTAGTTTTAGATTAGTTTAGATATACGGGCTGGAAATAGGCCCTTCAGCCCACCAAATCCGCTCCAAGCAGCAATCACCCGCACACTAGTTCGATCCTACACACTAGGGACAATTTACAGAAGCTAAGTAACCTACAACCCTGCATTCTTTGGAATGTGCAAGAAAACCAAAGCACCCGGCGAAAACCCAGATCTTATTTATATATGCGTTTGCCAAGTTGTGAACTGTTAACTGTCTTTTATTGAGGAAGGGGGGGGGGGATAGGGTGACAGGAGGGGACTGGTTCAATATCAGCCAGGGTTCAGTGGAAGGGAGGTGGAGGAAAAAGTAAGGGTGGGGGGGAGTGTATTGGGAGAGAGAAAAGAGGAGGGGGAAGGGAGATGTTTGTAGAAGTTTGTCCTGCCCCTGCTACTTTCCAATTTTCTCCTCTCTCCACACTATCAGCCTGAAGAAGGATCCTGACCCGAAACATCACATATCCATGTTCTGCAGAGATACCGCCTAACTCGCTGAGTTACTCCAGCAATTTGTATCTTTTAGTCAGGAAAACCATAACCTTTGCTCTGTCCACAGGGGCTGTGGTGTAGTATACCAGAATGGCTGTAAAGATCTCGCCTTGATGGCACCTCCCATATGTCTTGGTATTTGCTGGCCCCAACACTGAAGGCTCTGTTTCTCATTGTCCAGCACATTTGGATTTCACTCCCACCAAAGCTGCAGTGACTGGCATCTAGCATTCTGATAATTTTCTAGAATTGGAGTTGTACAAGAGTATGTCCTCAGTTTGTTTTTTATTACCATCTAGGTCAAAATAACGTGCCATTATGCCCATTTTAGAGTACATTACATACTCTTCGAAGGTTTAACATGTCAAAGTTACAACTGTACAAACTTTCAGGAAACCAACTTGTCAACTATCTTTCCCATTCCCATTCAGACCTTTCTATCCTTGACCCCCTCCACTGCCAGTGAAGCCACTATCAAACTGGAACACCACTTCGTATTCTACCTGGGTAGCCTCCAACACAATTCCCAATGGTATGAACATTGAATTTCCCAATTTTAATTAATACTCCACTACCCTACCTTCCTTGCCACCCCTCATGCCCCCCCCCCCAAGGATGTGCACACATTTCTACTCCCACCTGCCTTATCCTATTCCTTTTCCATCTACCTTCTGCATATCTCAGAGTACCCCATTTTGTTTTTATCCACTTTCCTTTCTCTCTCTCCTGTCCCCTTCCTCCCATATCTCTCCTTCCGACTTTACATTGAATTATTTTTCTGTCCTTATTTGACTTTCTTTTATCTTCATATATAGCTTTTGTCACTATCTTCTCCAGTCTATCACCTGTAACCACCTATCACTTAAGATAGACATAAAATGTTGGAGTAACTCAGCGGGTCAGACAACATCTGTGGAGAAAAGGAATAGGTGAACACTGTGAGCTCTGCATTTTCCGATAGCTTTGTTCGGAATGCTGCCACCCAACACTGCTTTACCACTGCTTTTCTCTCCAGATAATATGCTTCTTCATGCAGCTGTCTGCATTTGACATAATGGCTGCTGTCTGCTAATTTTACTTCGGAGTCACGTGAGTGACTTCGTGAAGAAGCCCGCTCAGGGCGCAGGCGCGGCATTACGCCCAGCAGTGCAACAGCGGTGGCAGCTGGAGTCAGGCTCTCCAGCTGCACTTTAAAACGGACCGTCAGGTAAGTGGACGGTGCGTTGGGACTAACCGGAGGAGAGTTGGCGTTAGTGTTTTGCAGTGCAAAAAATGTCTCAACGCAGGAAGCTCTCACAAAGAACTGCCCGCGCTCTAACTCCACCAGAGGAGTAACCAATTCCAGCGGGGCAGCAACCGGCGGCAGCACCGCTCGTTGAGCGGTTTGCTATCCCTGAGACCGAGCCTGACCCAGTCACGCCAGAGCCTGCACGGCGGGCTGGGAAAGCAACCCGAAAAACAAATCGGCCGGTCGATTCCGACTCGTCGGAGGGGGAAATGTCCTCCCCAAAACGGAGGAGAGACAGCCGCCTGAGCTGCATTCAGCAGCTCCTAGAGGAGATGGTCTACCGGGAACAGCAGCGCTCCCGGGCAGACAGGACAGGCGCCTCCTCCATAGTGTCGAGTCCGGCACTTCCCTTTGCTACCTCAGATCAAGAACTGGAGGCTAGCATTGGTGACCAGGGCAGGGCTGGTCTGGAAAAGGGGCAGGCGGAAGGAATCGGGAGTTTGCAGGGTGTGCAGGAACAGGAACAGCTGCTGGGTGTGGTGGACCGCTTTGTAGCTACCCCACGGGCTGGAGCACCTCTGGAGCCGAGGATGGCGGCTAGCATAAACCACCTGTCTAATAAGCCTCTACAGGAGAAGGTGCTCGCCCAAGTACTAGAAGAACACACAGCGCCAGAGAACTGTGAGGCCCTTAAGGTCAAGAGCCTCAACAGTCAAATCTGGGGAAATGTGGGGGGCCCTATACGGGCACAAGAAATAAAGCTACAGCGGATCATTAGGCTCCTGACGTCGGCCATCACAGCTTTTGCTCGTTGCGTGGAGACTACGGAGATGAGTACACACCAGCAGGATGTGCTGGCATTGATGTGTACAACCCAATTTCAGTTAAACAACCTCCGGAGGGAAAACATAAGACCTGCCCTCAACCCAAAATTTGCTGGCTTGTGCAAAGCTCCAGCTACGGAGGCAGATTCGTTACTGTTTGGGAACGACCTAAACAAACAGCTGAAGGATATGGAAGAGGCATCCAAAACCTTCGGCCTCATGAGGGCAGGCCCTGCGACGAGCAAACCACGAACAACTCTGATACCCAAGCGGCAGCACGCCACGGCATCCACCAGTCAACATCTGGAACATGGGACTGGTGAAAGCTTGGGGCCGCAATATCCCCAAAGACCTTTTTTAGGTCAGGGCCCGCCGCGGACCCCCTGGAAAATGCACCTCCCCCCAACATCGCCAGCACGTCGACAAAACAAACCTTTAAGAAGAAAGTAATCACAAAGTCGTCAATAATCATGGAGGTAGGTGGATCTGGTTCCTACCAGCATATAGAGAATAAGGGTGCCTTACTAACAGGGGGAAGGTTACACTTGTTTAAAAAAACATGGGGAATGATCACTAATGATAAATATATACTCAATAGCATTGGAGGATATAAAATTCAATTTATTTCAAAAACACCGCCAGTTCAACACTGGCCCGAAAGGGTATTTTTTCCCTCCAAAAAAGAACAACAGGAGGGACAAGCTGAACTGGTGAGACTTATAAATAAAATTATAAATAAAGGGGTCATAGAAAAGACCAAACATGAGCCCTTGGAATTTGTTTCCAACATATTTACAAAAACTAAAAAAGATGGTGGATGTCGCATCATCATTGACTTAACATCCCTAAATAATTTTGTTAAGTATATACATTTCAAAATGGAAACATTTGTGACTGCTAGACAACTGATTTCCAAAGGATACTATATGGCAAGCATTGATCTCAAAGATGCTTACTATCTGGTACCCATACATAAGGATTATAGCAGATACCTTAAATTTATCTGGATGGGGCAGCTGTGGCAGTATAAAGCACTGCCTAATGGGCTCACGTCAGCCCCAAGATTATTCACAAAAATATTAAAACCAGCCATGGCAACATTAAGGAAACAAAATCATATAGTCATGGCATATTTGGACGACATCCTCATAGTTGGGAAAACTATGGAATTGGCTGTAGCAGCAGTATCAGCTACAAAACAGCTCCTAGAAACGCTAGGGTTCGTCTTACATCCAGATAAATCCAAGTTAAATCCATCCTCTATTATGGACTAGCTGGGTTTCACAATTAACTCAGTCCAAATGACTATTACCCTGCCAAGGGAAAAGATGATTGCATTAGTACAATCATGCAATAACTTAAAAATTAACAAAAGACCAACTATTCGACAAGTAGCAGCAGTAATTGGGAAAATGGTAGCAGCATTTCCGGCTATCCAATTTGGACCTTTGCATTATCAAAATTTACAAAGAGCAAAGGTGCAGGCACTAAAACAACATAAAGGTCACTATGACCGGGTCATGATGTTACCCTCTGAAGCAATATCAGAGCTACAGTGGTGGATACAAAATATTTGGCATAGTTGTAGTCCTATTATTATTACTAATGCTACTTTAGTTCTCCAAACAGATGCCAGTGCTCAAGGCTGGGGAGCAACTAACTCCATATCCAGCACAGGTGGTAGATGGACTAACTTAGAATCATCATTACTATCTACACTGGGCATTAATTATTTGGAAATGTTGGGCGCCTTTTATGGTTTAAAAGCATATGTATCCGATATGCAGTACTTGCATGTTCGATTACAAATAGACAATACTACGGTGGTGGCTTACATTAACCATATGGGCGGCATAAAATCTTTATCATGCGACAAATTGGTCAATACGATTTGGCAATGGTGTGTCGAAAGACATATTTGGCTTTCAGCTACCTATCTACCAGGTAAGCTAAACACAGTGGCGGACACCAGGTCACGCGAATTCAATGACAACATCGAATGGATGTTAAATCCTAAAGCATTTGCTAAAATTGTAAAGCAATATGGAAAGCCAGATATCGATTTATTTGCATCAAGACTAAATCACCAATTAACTACGTATGTCGCTTGGGAACCAGATCCAGAGGCAGCAGCGGTAGATGCCTTCACGCTGGATTGGGGAAAGTTCTTTTTCTATGCCTTTCCTCCCTTCTGCCTCATCAGTCGGGTACTTCGCAAAATCCAGATGGACTCAGCCTCTGGAATTTTGGTGGTACCCGACTGGCCTACACAGCCATGGTTCCCAGTACTTCATGACATGGTGGTGGAATCACCAATGGTGTTTCCCAGTCATCCAGGTTTATTGACTCACCCAGTGTCAGGCATAAGCCATCCATGCCATCAAGACATTAAACTCCTGGGTTGCAGATTCTAAACCGACCCTATCTGGACCTGGGATTATCGCAACAAACCATCACCACCATGTCAGCATCCCTGAGAACATCTACAAAGAGGCAGTACCTAACCAACATCAAAAAATGGGAGAAGTACTGCCAAGAAACAGGGACTTCTTACGAAACAGCCACAGTAGCCAATGTTCTGGAGTTCCTGGCCTACCTACATCACCATGAGGATATGAGCTTCAGTGCCATCAACACGGCACGTAGTGCCCTCTCCACTTACCTCAAACCTGCAGGACATCAGCCTATGGGGTCCCATCCGCTGGTGGTTAAACTGATGAGGGGCATATTTAACATCAAGCCCCCAAAGCCCAGGTATACTCAAATTTGGGACATCAGTGTCGTTCTGACATACCTCCGGGACAGACCACCAGCAAGATCCCTCAGCCTTGAGCAATTAACATTAAAAACGCTCATGCTAATGGCACTAGTATCTGCACAGAGGGTCCAGTCGTTACACAAACTTAGACTGGACAGCATGGAAACAACGCCAGACCAGGTAACATTCACTCTACTAGGTCTGATAAAACAAAGCAGGCCAGGAACATCCAACGCGCTAGTGGTATTCCGGGCCTACCCACCAGAGCCACGATTGTGTGTGGTGACCCACCTCAAACAGTACATTGACACAACCCATAACATCCGAGGGAGTGAAAGAGCCTTATGGGTCAGCCACAAAAAACCACATGGCCGGGTAACAAGCCAGACCATTTCAAGATGGTTAAAACAGGTATTGGAAGCTGCTGGGATAGACATTAATCTTTACAAATCTCATTCCACCAGGGCAGCATCCACATCAACGGCAGCTAGGATGGATGTGCCTATTGACCTCATCCTGAACAAAGCAGGATGGTCGAGGGAATCCACATTCCGAACGTTCTATGATAAGCCTTTGGTGAAGCCTGATTTGTTTGCAGCGAGAATATTAGAAGCTGCAAATATTTAATTTAAAGCCCAGGGGAGCTATTTTGTTTTTGTTATTGTTAATAAATACCGTTTTGTTTTGAAAACAGATTCATTGGTTAATTACAATAACACTTCCTTCCTCAAGAGCTTTCGGCAGTGAGTGAGTAAAACTGTTACACGGTTTGAAATCACAGAGCTTTGAAATCTTCACGAAGTCACTCACGTGACTCCGAAGTAAAATAGTAAGATTAAACGAGAACTTACCAGTTTGAAGTTTGATCTGTATTTTATGAGGAGTTACGATGAGGGATTATGTGCCCTCCGCTCCCACCCTCATTATATGGATCAAACTGATAAATTGATGTCTCTTTTTTCTTTACTATGTTACTTCAAATACTTGTGTCTGTCTGTGATTCCACACCGCTGCTTGGAAGCATGCCGCGCCTGCGCCCTGAGCGGGCTTCTTCACGTAATCCCTCATCGTAACTCCTCATAAAATACAGATCAAACTTCAAACTGGTAAGTTCTCGTTTAATCTTACTATTAAAATGTGCATTCGACTGCTTCATATTAGCAACCTTATCAAAAATGTGCGATGATATCAATAAGGAATAAAAACATTGAAATCCTGGTGGGGATGCTTTTAATTCACATTTGGTTCATGACTTATTGCATTGTTTGCTACTTGCGTGACAGTGAATGGACAGAGTTGGTTGCACAGTTTTGCGCCAGGTTTGTTTATTAGTACAGAAATAAGCATCATAGAGCATAGAACATTCAGCTCAGGAACAGGCCTTTCGGCCCACAATGTCTGTGCCGAACATAATGCCAAAATAAACCAATCTCATCTACTTTCACATGGCCCATATCTCATCATTCCTATGCTTTTCCAGAAGAACTCTCTAGAGCACTTCGCAACATTGCTTCATCCAAACATTTTATAGCACCATTTGTCTGTCCTTGGAAGAGGACTGGGCTTGGAGTCATAGAATCATAGACGGGTGGCGTAGCAGTAGGCTACTGCCTTACAGCGCCAGAGACCTGGGTTCGATCCTGACTATGGGTGCTTGACTGCACAGTGTTTCTATGTTCTCCTCCTCCCCCACGCATGTCCTCCTTTGTTTCTTCCCTCGACAGAGGCATTCTCACTTCCATGTGTCTGTCCTCGTCCGTCGGCCAGCGCCCCCCATCGACTGCCGCACCGACCTCTTCACTATCACTGCCAGGTTCTCTCCGGACGCCTGCGTGGCGCTGACGCAGACCCCAGTCGCATAGCTCCATTGACTCTCGGCACGTGGGCTCCACCTCGGCCACGGGCTCCACCCCACGGGGACTCCGGCCTTCACTGGTCGTGGGCTCTGACCTGCAGGGGCTCTGACCTCGGCTACCCCGTGGCGCACTTGGGGATACTTTGACAATCCATCATGTTTAGATTAAAATAAATGTAAAAAGCTTTTTCATTTTGTCAAAAATAAAATTATAATAGAAAATGTTTCCCCTCAGCTACGTGGGGATCCTATGAATATAAACTTCCACCAGGAAACGTATAATGTGGAAGCACGCCAGCGTTTGCATATGGGACTGTGGCTGAAGTGTCGTTTGGCTCTAGTGACTGCCCTGACTGCTCAGATATATGGCGTGGGACTAAAGGAAGGTATTTTGCTTTCATATTCTAATTGCCCAGTTTCTTGATATTTCAGCTATGTTTCATGCATATTTTACTTAGCATGTAAATGTCTGGCAAACCAGTTCAGTATCCTACTTCAGAGATTCAGTTGCATCGTTACTGGGGTCCATTGGTTCTGGACATTAAATTCTTAATAGCATCTACGATTATCGAGTCAGCCTTCAGTTGCAAAGTTGATTTCATCCATGTATTGCTCAATAGTTCACCTTGGTAAAAGCAAGAGAAACACCATCCCTCTGTGAGTAAGGGGCAAACTGAAATTTAAATTGCCAATTTTGTTTGTTGGGATATTCTTAATTTTATAGAGCCACCTGATTTGCAATTGGCAAGACTCGTCCTATTAGCTTTTGGCCAGGCGCTAATGAGAATTTATAGCAGTTTTTACAGTCGTTTTTAACTTTCAATGTCCACCAATCCATTGCAATAGACTAGCTTCACTGTTTTTGAAAGGACTTTCTAGCCACTTGAGGAAACTTTGACAATCCATTATTATACAAGGTACTTGTCTTCTTTCATGTCCATCATCTATGTTTCAAATGTTCGGCCAGCCTCTTGCACAGTGGACAGCCACCGCTAGATCTTCCAGGCAGCATTGTTCACCAAGAAGTGGGCATTTTAGTAGGTGTGGCATGGATTGTATAAATGTTCCGCATTCACATTCTGTGTCTGCTGCATCTGCATAGCCCCATTTGCTCATATTGGTCTTACAACAGCCCATCCTGGTACGAAGCCTATTGAGTGACTTCCATGTCTCCCAGTCACACCTGTGACCAGGTGGCAGCTGTTCATTAGTTGGGATTGGCATCTTTACGTGGTGGTTGCTTTCACTGCGTTTCTTTTCCCACAAGGCTAGTCTGGTTGGTTGAGGAGACTGTGACATGTCACGGGGTGACGCCTGTATGGTCGTGAGTAGTCGCCCAAAAAGTCGTACCTTTCTCTGGTCGCCGCTGGATTTTCAACATGTTGAAAATTTTCGGCGACCTGCAGCGACTATGACGGGTATCGGCCGTCGCCGAAAAAAATTGCGTAAGTGGAACAGGCCCTTTACTCTACCTTGCATAAAACCAAGAAAAAGGAGATGTTTGGCCAGAGTGACCTTATTCAGAGTTCTAAAACAAAAGCAAAAGTCAAGAGTGTTTAATTGTCATATTATACTGAAACGGAGCAATGAAATTCTGAGGTGCAGCAGTATAATAGGTCTGCAAATATCAATAGATAACTTAGTAATAAAACAAACAAGAAAAATTCAACAATTGTAGTAAAATAATAGTGCAAAACAAAACAAAGCCCAAAGTCCCAGTGAAACCAAAACAGTTCACCATTCGAATTTTAGTTGGTATTTGTAGTGTTCAGTAGTTTAGTTTAGCTTCGAGGTACAGTGTGGAAACATGCCCTTTGGCCCACTGTGTCTGCACCAACCAGTGATCACCCCCTATATTTGTTCTATCCTCCACATTTGGTACAATTTTTACAGAAGCCAATTAACCTACAGTTAAACTACAAACTTGCACATCTTTGGATAGTGGGAGAAAACTGGAGCACCCAAAGGAAACTGGAGGAGTCCCAGAAGCGATTTTAGTCCACAATGCTTAAACTTTTTGGGTCTACTGTATGAGAAGAGTTTTTTTTTTAAATAATTAAGGATGTTTCATTCTAAATATATTTAATATAAAATAATTATAAATCATTTAAAACACTAACATTTATGATGGAAATTAAAACTTTAATTAAAATTATTTATCTTAGGCTAGCCGTAATCGAAAAAATTGCGGTCATTGTAAAGGACAACATTTCGGTAACTTTTTATTTACACAATAATCTTATAAATCCTTAAAATATACTAAACATATAATACTATTATAATAAATAATAATAATTTCACCCACAGGTAAAATTAAAATACATACATTAAAATTAAAATAGGTATAATTAGAAAACAGTAAAAATTAAAAGGTAATAAAAAGATCTTCTTTGGTAGATACAAACAGTAGATGACATGTCGTAACAAAAAAGGGGAGTTGTTGAAAAGGCAATCACAATGTTAACATGAAATCACACGATTATCAATTCGTGACTTCACTCGTGACAACGATCTTTTCATTAAAGTGTTCATAAGAATACAATATTTTAATTACCCCTTCACAAAAATAAATGTTATATTTAGAAAAGTAAGGTAAGTGATAAAGGTGAAATAGTGTTAGATTAACCTAAGCCTATTGGTTTTATGAAGAGGTGAATGGAAGGTAGGCTATGACCGCATAGCCTAGGCTAAGACTATATTACGTATGAAAAAGTAATAAAATGGGGAATTTGTGTTAAATTACAGATGTTAACCATATAACCATATAACAATTACAGCACGGTAACAGGCCATCTCGGCCCTACAAGTCCATGCCGAACAAATTTTTTTTCCCCTTAGTCCCACCTGCCTGCACTCGTACCATAACCCTCCATTCCCTTCTCATCCATATGCCTATCCAATTTATTTTTAAATGATACCAATGAACCTGCCTCCACCACTTCCACTGGGAGCTCATTCCACACCGCCACCACTCTCTGCGTAAAGAAGTTCCCCCTCATATTACCCCTAAACTTCTGTCCCTTAATTCTGAAGTCATGTCCTCTTGTTTGAATCTTCCCTATTCTCAAAGGGAAAAGCTTGTCCACATCAACTCTGTCTATCCCTCTCATCATTTTAAAGACCTCTATCAGGTCCCCCCTTAACCTTCTGCGCTCCAGAGAATAAAGACCTAACTTATTCAACCTTTCTCTGTAACTTAGTTGCTGAAACCCAGGCAACATTCTAGTAAATCTCCTCTGTACTCTCTCTATTTTGTTGACATCCTTCCTATAATTTGGCGACCAAAATTGTACACCATACTCCAGATTTGGCCTCACCAATTCCTTGTACAATTTTAACATTACATCCCAGCTTCTATACTCAATGCTCTGATTTATAAAGGCTAGCATACCAAAAGCTTTCTTTACCACCCTATCTATATGAGATTCCACCTTCAAGGAACTATGCACGGTTATACCCAGATCCCTCTGTTCAACTGTATTCTTCAATTCCCTACCATTTACCATGTACGTCCTATTTTATTATGTTTATTATGAAAAGTGTTCAAATAATGGTAAAATTGTGTTACATTACTTTTGCCTATGAGTTTTGGTGGCCTAGCCTTGCCTAACTTGGTCTAGCCTAGTGTAGGCTAGCTTGAACTTAACCTAGTTTAGCTTATTTAGCTTATTTATTATCCTTATAACTATAAAACTCTGATCTTGGATGTGTGTTTATGTATTTATCTGCTTGTGTGCGATCACATCTTCTCGAAAAAACGACGTTGTAACGGTAAAATGTTTACATATCCCGGTAGAGATTTATCCCGTGGTCAAAATTCGCCTTATCTAAAAATGCATGCATTATTTATCGAGTTATTAATCAAAAATGTTCAAAAATCTGAAGAGACTGGGGAAAAAAACTGCTTTTTCCCTGTGCTTACAGTTGTAACATCACAATGGGATTGTAGTCCTGCTTGCAACATTGTTGCTATCCAAGTACACTGAGTCCTGCTTACCGTAGCAAGTGCAAATGCATTTTTTTAAAGTCACAATACATTGAATTCTGCTAGCGAGCAAGTGCAAATAATTTTTCTTTTAAGTTTACAAATGAGGGAGGTTGCACAAGGTGAAATGAGCAGCCCCTGCACAGTTGTCGGCTATGGGTGAATGGTGGAATTTTGTGTTGGGGAACGGATTGCATTGGGGAACCAGGCCTCCCTTGTGACAGTACCCAACGGGTCCCACTTGGTCTAGTAAATCTTGAAAAAATCCCTTTCTCAGAAAGTAGACCTAAAAGTTGTTGACTATTTGGGCATTTTGCAGGAGCTGTATGTTTTCTTTTCTGGATCTCCATGAAGATGGGGGGATTTTAAACACGCAGGGCAATCTAGATTTTTCTCTGAAGATTTTTCTCTGAAGAGCTTAAGCATAACCAGTGATGGAAATTTGAAGTTTATCTTCTGCTATCATCTTTACTTTCGTTTGTTAAAGAACTCAGAGAAAATTCAGCTGATAGGATTGCACACTATGAATCAGAAGCAAATGGTTTGTGTGAAGATATCACCTCAAGTTATGCTGATGCTTCCAAACGCATTGTTACAAGGACATTTTCAGATGGAACAAGTGGTATTGCATCTTTGAGAGGAGCTGGCAAATTTAGGATAGAAGCTCTCTATCAACTCTATGACTGCTTGATAATCCAGTTACGCAAGAGGATTGACCATGCAAGGTCCATCTGTCTCCTCAGATTCTGGTGAACTTCTACCGCTGCACCATCGAGAGCATCCTTACCAACTGTATCACAGTATGGATTGGAAACTGCTCTGCCTCCGACCGGAAAGCACTGCAGAGGGTGGTGAAAACTGCCCAACACATCACCGGTTCCTCGCTCGCCTCCATAGAAACATAGAAATTAGGTGCAGGAGTAGGCCATTCGGCCCTTCGAGCCTGCAGCGCCATTCAATATGATCATGGCTGATCATCCAACTCAGTATCCCGTACCTGCCTTCTCTCCACACCCTCTGATCCCTTTAGCCACAAGGGCCACATCTAACTCCCTCTTAAATATAGCCAATGAACTGGCCTCAACTACCCTCTGTGGCAGAGAGTTCCAGAGATTCGCCACTCCATTGAGTGTCCAAAGCAAGCGTTGTCTGCGAAGGGCGCTCAGCATCGCCAAGGACTGCTCTCACCCCAACCACAGACTGTTTACCCTCCTACCATCCGGGAGGCGCTACAGGTCTCTCCGTTGCACGTCCAGCAGGTCCAGGAACAGCTTCTTCCCTGCGGCTGTTACACTACTCAACACTGTACCTCGGTGATTTCCAATCACCCCCCCCCCCGGACACTCCTCCCACCGTACTGCATGCATGTAAATAGATTTATTTATTGCTCATATTTATGTCGATCTTCTAGGGAGATGCAAACTGCATTTCGTTGTCTCTGTACTGTACACTGACAATGACAATAAAGTTGAATCTGAATCTGAATCTGATATGAGCAGATTGCGAAAAGGTTCCTCTCAGAATTGGTGAACAATTCTGAAATTGATGAGGACAGTATTAAACTTATAATATTGTATTACAAAAATGATATTGACCACAAATTAGTAAACGAGTGTTATCAGTTCAAAGAATATTTGCACTTCAGGAAATCCCAGAATAAAACACGTCATCTAAAATGTAATGCGCAGAAGTTCTTCAGCTTATTTGTGAGCAACACCTAACTGAAGTGTTCCCCAATATTACTGCTGCGCTTAAGCTGTAATTGACAATGCCTATCACAAGCTGTGAAGCAGAAACACATTTTTCAAAGCTATCCTTCATAAAGAACAAATTTTGGTCTACCATGACTGAAGAATTCTTTATGCATAGTGTCTCTAGAAAGTTACATTGCAAGGAAGCTCTCATGACAAAATTGTATGTGAATATGTTGCTAGAAAAAACAGAAAAAAGGGTATTTTGTAAAATGTGCTTCATTTAGTATGTATTCTAATAGGTGTTTAAAATAAAAGATTATATTGACTGGTGGCTTTTCGTTTTATTTTGTCATTCTATGATGCATCATGCATGTATGTAATATTTCTCTAATATCCATCCCCCCATAACTCAAAAACTATAAGGCATAGTAAATTTGTATTCACACCAGTGACTTCGACATGTGAGATAATACAGTACAGTAATTTGAATCAAAATCTGAGATGTAGTAATGACATTTTTTATGAAAAACTAGACGAAGTGGGACCCGTTGTGTCCCAGTCAAATGGGAGGCCTGGCCACCCAACACATTCCTCAACGCAATATTCCACCACTCACCCGTTCCCCCTAACGCAACGGTTCCACCAACGCAATATTCTGCCACTCGCCCATAGCCCCTAACTGTGCAGGCACGGCTCATTTCCCCTCATCCCTGAGCACTCCTTCCCCCTCCTCTTCATGTATGGGAGGGGAGGGGGCGAGGGAACTGGGGTGTGTGGCAGGGGGGTGTGGGGGGGGGGGGAGGAGGGATGTGTGTGGACGGGGAGGTGTAGGGGGGGGGGGGGGGGGTGTGGTGTGTCAAATGGGGGGTTGTGGCAGAGGGGGGGTTGTGGCGGAGGGGGAGTTGTGGGGGGGGGGAGTTGGGGGAGTTGTGGGGGGGGGGGAGTTGTGGGGGGGGGGGGTTGTAGGGGGGGGGGAGTTTTGGGGGGGGGGGAGTTGTGGGGGAGGGGGAGTTGTGGGGGAAGGGAGGTTGTGTGTGGGGGGTGGGTGTGTGTGTCTGGGAGGGGTAGTGTGTGGGGGGGGGAAGTGGTGGGGGCTCAGGTGTGTGGCCGGTGGGGTGTGGTGTGTGGTGTGTGTGTGGGGGTGTGTGGGGGGGGGGGGGGGTTGGGCAGGGGGGGGGGGGGTTTGGGCAGAGGGGGGGTGTGGGGGGGGGGGGGGTGTGTGGGCGAAGGGGGAGTGAGCTTGGAGAAAACACGGGGGAAGAACAATGGGGGAGAGAGGGGCATCATGGAGGAGGGGGGAGGAACCAGCGTGGGGCAGCAGAGGGATAGTGGCTGGAATTGACGGTGCGATGGGGACTCACAGCGGGCGCTGGTCGCTGCTCGTTCTCCTCCGCAAGGATCAGAGTCTCCGCTTTTTGTTTGTCGACATCGGCAACATATCCAACTCGGGGCTGGGCTGGGTCTCCCGCGCTGGGCTGGGCTGCTTCTGGACCCTCCGAAAGTCCGGTTGGAAACCTTCAGCTCCAGAAAAGACGCGATAGCGCAGGAAGGGGCGGACCGTGACAGGGGAAGAGACTAATCCGCGCGGCGCTGACTGGCAGGAGAAGAGATTGATCTGCGCACGCGCTGTTTTTAAGATTTTTAAACCTCGCTAACTTTTACGACATTCAACCGATCGGAACGAAACTTGGTGCAATCGCAGCACATGTGAACGGTGAATGAACTGGCGAAAAATCGTAACGCTATGGCAAACCTTTTTTGCACAAATAAGAAGACCGCCAAACCGAAAGATAACAAGATCAGAGTTTTAGTTATGTACTCGACCAAGTACAGACCCGTTGGGTCTGTTTCCCCAACGGCGTTTGCGGCGGGGGGTTAAAAGAGTGGAGGGAGGGGAGAGGAGGAGGAGGAGGAAACGGGACCGATTTGGGAGAGAAAGGAGAGCGGGGTAGGGGGTGAGAGAGGGGGATGGGGAGAGTGGGGAGGGAGGAGGAGAGGGGTTGGAGGAGTGATGGAAGAGGGACAGAGGGATAGGGGGGGAGGGGGCGGGGGAGAGGGGAAGGGGGGTGGGTAGAGAGGGAAGGGGTGGGGGAGAGAGGGATGGGAGAGGGAGAGGGGTGAGGAGAGGGAGAGGCGGAGGAGAGAAGGGGAGAGGGGTTGGGGGAGTGATGGAAGAGGGACAGAGGGATAGGGGGGGGGGGGGGGGCGGGGGCGGAGGGAGGGGAAGGGGGTGGGGGGGAGAGGGGAAGGGGGTGGGGGAGAGAGGGATGGGAGAGGGAGAGGGGAGAGGAGGAGGGAGAGGCGGAGGAGAGAAGGGGGAAGAGGGTGGAGAGGTGGAAGAGGGAGGGAGGGAGGGGTAGAGGGGTAGCGGGAGGGGTGGAAGAGGAACAGAGGGGTAGGAGGAAGGGGTGGGGAGAGAGGGGAAGAAGGAGGGGAGAGAGAGGGATGGGGAGGGAGAGGGGGTGGGGTAAGGGGAGAGAAGTGGAAGAGTGGGGGAGGGAGGGGTAGGGGGAGTGGTGGGACAGAGGGGAAGGGGGGCGGGCGGAGAGAGGGAAGGGGGTGGGGTAGAGAGGGAAAGGGGGTGGGGGAGAGAGGGATGGATGGGAGAGGGAGCAGGGTGAGGAGAGGGAAACATAGAAACATAGAAATTAAGTGCAGGAGTAGGCCATTCGGCCCTTTGAGCCTGCCCACCATTCAATATGATCATGGCTGATCATCCAACTCAGTATCCTGTACCTGCCTTCTCTCCATACCCTCTTATCCCTTTAGCCACAAGGGCCACATCTAACTCCCTCTTAAATATAGCCAATGAACTGGCCTCAACTACCTTCTGTGCCAGTGAATTAAAGAGATTCACCACTCTCTGTGTGAAAAATGTTTTTCTCATCTCGGTCCTAAAAGATTTACCCCTTATCCTTAAACTGTGACCCCTTGTACTGGACTTCCCCAACATCTGGAACAATCTTCCTGCATCTAGCCTGTCCAACCCCTTAAGAAATTTGTAAGTTTCTATAAGATCCCCGCTCAATCTTCTAAAATCTTGCGAGTACAAGCCGAGTCTATCCAGTCTTTATTTATATGAAAGTCCTGACATCCCAGGAATCAGTCTGGTGAACCTTCTCTGTACTCCCTCTATGGCAACAATGCCTTTGAACATTGGACATTGTGACATCACACGATGGAACGTTCACCATGGGCTGGGGCTCCTGCAAAGGCATATGTAAATGGATCCATTCCGATTGGACATATGTGAACATTGGGCAATGTGACATCACACGATGGAATGATCACCAGGGGCTGGGGCTGGTGCTGATTCTATGGGTGAGAAGCCAGTTTATTTTTGAAATATTGGGGTGGGGGGGGGGGGGGGGGGGGGGGGGAAGGAATTGATAAAAACGTGTACTTAAACATGACGAAATGTAATGAGGAGCGGATACTTAGAAAGAAAAGTGAAATCTCTACCGAAATGGAAAAGATGTCGGCCATTCTGCGTCTGGTTTCTGAGTTGCAGGGAATCAAAGGAAGAAAGTCCGATTGGACATCTGTGAACATTGGGCATTGTGACATCACACGATGGAAACGAATCAAAAGGAAGAAAGGCAGCCGGCAGCCGGACGGACGGATGGCAGCCGGCAGCCACCACAGACTTTTATATAATAACTAGACCAAGTGCAGACCCTTTGGGTCTGCTCCCCCAATGGTGTGATCCCCCAACCCAAGATTCCACCATGCACCCGTCTCCTCCAACGGAACTGAACCCGTTCCCAAATGTAAGATTCCAGCACTCCCCTGCCTCCCTCAGCAGTGGATTAAAAAAAATTCCAATTTCACCTCCCCTGCCTGCTGCAGCAGTTCCAATTGCAAGACCAATTGGCCCTCCCCCTCCTGTTGAAGCACTTTCTGTGATATCCCATTGAGGTGAAAAGTTCAGAGTGTCCCTGTCTTGCAACTTTGTTTTGAAGTGTGTTGGAAGCTGATAGGAAGGAGCAGCGAATCAAAAGGCAGACAGGCATCCGGACGGACGGCAGGCGGCAGCCACAGACTTTTATATGATAGATAGATAGATAGATAGATAGATAGATAGATAGATAGATAGATAGATAGATAGATAGATAGATAGATAGATAGATAGATAGATAGATAGATAGATAGATAGATGTGTGGTGATCTGTGGTGTATCAACCCCATTGCAGAAGATAACAGTGGTTACCCAGACCTTGTTGCTGATTGCGAAGGGACCCCCATAACAGTTCAAGCTTCAGGGCCCCAAAAATGTAGGTCCGCCACTGGCTGAGCCACCATGACTTCCCTGATAGTTGTTGGGAAGAAACTGTTCCTGAACCTGGAGGTTACGGTTTTATGACTCGTATACTTTCCTTTCCCATGCAATAGTGAAATGAGAGCATGGCCAGGGTGGAGTGAGTCCTTGATGGTGCTGAAATTTAGGGGAGGAAATTGAATTAAAGGATAGAAAAACATTTTGTAACCTTGTGGAAACCTGAATGTTTTTAATTTTTAAGATGTGGAGGGCAGTCTGGATACCTTTGCGATCTGTGAAGAAGGGATAAAAGAAGCAAAGGTCTATGGTGATGTCGAGGCACAAACTGAGTTCATGCTGCAGGCAGCTCTACTTGATTTCCGGCTGGGAAATATTAACAATAGCATCAAGACACGTTTACAGGTGAGCTTGAAAGATTTAAAGCTTGAAAAAACTTTCTAACTTTCTAACTTTAAATCTTGAAAGACTTTCTAAACACATGGAATTTCATCTTTCATGCGCTTAAGTTAAGATCATAAATTATTTAGTAACAAACTCAGATGCGGCATGACCATGCGGTGATGAGTTGCTGCCTTACAGCGCCAGAGACCCTGACTATGGGTGCTGTCTGTATGGAGTTTGTACGTTCTCCCTGTGACCGCATGGGTTTTCTCCGGATGTTCCGGTTTCCTCCCATATTCCAAACACGTGCAGGTCTGTTGTTCAATCCACTTTGGTAAATTGCTCCGAGTGTGTAGGATAGAACTCGTGTAGGGGTGATTGCTGGTCGACACAGACTCCATGGGCCAAAGATACTGATTCCACGTTGTGTGTCTCCTAAACTAAAACTAAAGCTGAATGTTTGTTCATTTGAGATGATGTTGGTGATTTTAAATAGGATGGGCACATGCTTTCATTCTTTGTTTTCTTTGGATAGGTCACAATGTGTGAAGACTCAATGACGTATAACAATGAAAAATGCACACAAACATCAACAATGGGTCCTCAAATAGCAATGAGATAATAGCCAAATCATCTGTTAATGGGATGTTGTTAATTGTTAAGCATTGACCTCAGTATTGGACAGAATTATCCTGCTCCTTTTAATGTGGTGTCCTGGGATCTTGTTTATTTTAATTTAGTTTAGCGATATATTGCGGAAACTGACCCTTCGGCCCACCAAGTCCGCGCCGACCAGCGATCCCCGCACACTGACACTATCCTACACACAGTAAGGGCAATTTTCAATTATACTAAGCCAAAAGGCCCACAAACCTGTATGTATTTGGAGTGTGGGATGAAACCAGGGATCCCGGAGAAAACCCACGCAGGTCATGGGGAGAACGTACAAATTCCGTACAGACTGAACCCGTAGTCAGGATCAAACCCGGGTTTCTGGTGCTGTAAGGCAGCAACTCTACCGCTGTGCCATCGTGCCACCCAGTCTGATTTAAGTATCAACCCAGATTATGTGTTCAAACATCTGAGATGGAACTTTCTGACTGATGGCTAAGTTCTGCTGTTGACCTAAAGCTTCGAAAGCACCCTCCATTGGCTGACAACTCTGTTACCATTGAACATAGACACAAAGTACTGGAGTAATTCAGCGGGTCAGGCAGTATTTCGTGAGAAAAGGAATTGTTGACGTTTTGGGTTGTGACCCTTCTACAGACTAGACCTGAGTATAGGCGACTTTGGAAATAATGAACACAGCCATTATCTGAAATGGTAGACGAGCATGTCATATTATTACCATTCTTTTATCACGCTTCCTCCAACATTTAGCCAGGTAGATTGTCTGGGTTAACTAAAATAAGAAAGGCAAGGCTGGATTTGTGGTAAGGAGCAGTGGGGAACTAAGGGCTGGGTATTTATACCATCTGGAGTTCGTAACTTAGGACAAATTGTGGCATATGGATAAAATTGGGCATGAGAAAGAGGATTAATTAGGTGCCATTATTTCAACCCTGACATTAACTGTAGTCTCAGCTATGGCCACTCCAATGATTGTAAGCACAATTTGCAGCAAGTGATGTTGGCTGGGTTAGTGCTGCTCGTGCTAACATTGTGTTTGAATGTCAATTGCTGCTGGAATTTATATTTGTACATTCAATTCTATTGCAGTGACCTGCTTGCTGTACCAGGGGCATCAACTGGCAACATGCGGCCCTGTGTAGAAATTGCTTTGTGGAAGTCATTTTGTTTTGTGTATTTTATTCCTAAACAGAATATAGTGGATCTACTAAATTCAAGACACTTTAATTCACCCAATGCACAACTGCTTCTTGCTCAGAGTATCCTTCAGTTGACTGACTTGAATACATTGGAATCGATGTGCATTGTGAAACCTGCTATCATGTGGAAGAAGATGGATACTTGTCTCTCGGCCCAGAAATTAATTCTTGACCAGGTAGACAATCTAAAATATTTCTTTGTCTTTCCTCCTTGACAATTGTCCTTTGTCAGTAATTGCACAGAATGAATGTTCAGCGGACAAAATGTGTAGGAAGGAACAGCAGATGCTGGTTTATACCGAAGTTAGACACACAATGCTGGAATAACTTAGCAAGCCAGGCAGCATCTCTGGAGCGAAGGAATGGGTGATGTTTCTGGTCGAGACCCTTCTCCAGACTGAAAGTGAGGGGAGAAGGAGACAGAGAGATGTGGAAGTGTAAGGTGTGAAAATGAGTGATCAAAGGGGGCGATGTTCAAGAAAGTTGTGGAATTTAGCTGAGGGGAAGGTGAAAACGAGGCATACAATCAGTAAAATTTAATCAGGAGGACAGTGAAACTAGTCAGAGAACTAGGATGAGGTAGAGATAGAAAGAGAGGGGATGTAAGGGTTACCAAGTTAGAGAAGTCAATATTAATACCTCTGAGTTGTAAGCTGCCCAAGCAAAATATGAGGCGTTTTTCCTCCAATTTACATTGGGCCCCTCTCTGACAGTGGAGAAGGCCCAGGACAAAAAGGTTAGAATGGGAGGGAGAGTTAAAGTGTTTAGCAGCCGGGAGATCACAGGTCTCGACAGACTGAGCGGAGGTGTTCAGTGAAACAATCGCCGAACCTGCGCTTGGTCTCCTCGATATATAGGAGTCCATACCTGGAACATTGGATACAGTAGATGAGGTTGAAGGAGGTGTAGGTGAACCTCTGCCTCACCTGAAAGGACTATCATGGTTTTTGAATGGAGTTGACAGAGGAGCTACAGCCCATATAGAATGTACAGCAGATGTGGTCTTGTGTGCTGAACCACAGTCACAATTCTGTTGCACATTGGTATTGAAATAAGCGACTAAAGTGGGAAGAGTGGCTGACTAAATCATCCATGTAGGAGCCGGTTTTGATGAATAGTTGGGAAGGTTCCATTACTTGTATTAAAATTAACATTAAAATAAATGCATTCTTTATACATCCACAAATCTGTAAGTGTTGATCATGCAGATCATACACATTTCTCAAAAATGTCCATATTTCATGTGTACATATTTTAAGCTTAGTTTAGTTTAGAGATACATTGATCCCCGCACTTTGACACTATCCTACACACTCTAGGGACAATTATTACATTTACCAAGCCAATCAACCTACAAACCTGTACGTCTTTGGAGTGTGGGAGGAAACCGAAGATCTTGGAGAAAACCCACGCATGTCACGGGGAGAATGGACAAACTCCTTACAGACAGCACCCATAGTCGGGATCGAACCTAGGTCTTCAGCGCTGCATTCTCTGTAAGACAGCAACTCTACCGCTGCACCACCATGACATTCCATTGGATATGCATTGGACATTCCATAAAATTCCCCATGGAATTATGGTGAAATCCATTTGCAATTCCATAAATTTCAAACCTTTAATGGACAATCCCAATATTTTCAATTGCAAAACAAATTGCAGGAATCACATGACCTAAGAACAGGGCTGGTTTCAGCAATTTAGATAGTGACCTCAATGACCACATTAAAATTAAAATGATTGCATTCTCTCCAACCCACCATAAATTGCAAGGCCCATATGTGTCATTTTAAACATGGAAGCGTGTGACCATGTTTAAAACTGTTAACAGCTTCTATCTCATCCGATGCAAGTTGACTACAGCGAATCCTTGATATAAGGGTGCCATCGCAACAACCTGTAGCTCAATGCTCTTACCAGGGATGGAAATCCCGGGGGGCCAGGAGGGACAGCCCCCTGTTTTGAGAGGTGTGGGATGATTTCCCCCCCACATTTTTTGTAATCCGGAATTTAAAACCCGGTTAAATCTACACTTTACTCGAGAGAGTGGGGGGAGGGACTGCTGATCTAGGGCACCGATTGGACAAGAGAAACGTCGGTCAGCAGGCAATGGGGGTGGGACATGATGATTCAGCGCGATGATTGGAGGAGGGAGGTGTCAGTCAGAGGCGTAAGTAGGGGGGGTGGAACTGAGGATAGAGCACAGTGATTGGAGGAGGGAAACATGCCAAAACACTCTCAGCACAGACCTGCACCTCGTCCGCAGCCAGGATCGATCCCGGCCGGGTCTCCGGCTGTTCCATCCCCACCCAAGTGCCCCCCTCCCTCCCCCTACTCGGGGGTGGCCAGAGACGTCGGGAGTCAGACGGGAGCTGTGCCCACAGCCAGCGCAGAGAAGCAGCGCTAAACCCAGCTCAACTCTGCCTGTCCCACCAGGTTAACCTACAGGGTACACAAAAAAACTTCAGAAACTCAGCGGGTCCAGCAGCATCTATGGAGCGAAGGAAATAGGTAACGTTTAGGGCCGAAACCCTTCTTCAGATTAACCTACAGTCCTGCCTGGACTTGGGGAAAATATGGCCCAGGTTTACAGCCAGCGGGGAGAATCAGCACTGGTGTCCCATCAGTCCTGGCAGGGCTGTAGGTTAACTCGGCGAGACAGTCAGAGTTGAGCTGCATTTAGCGCTGGATTGAGCCTCCGAAGCCTCGCGTGTGTCTGAGCGTGCGCATGCGCGCGCGGACGCCAAGAAATTGTGTCCCCCCTGTCCCCTCCATAGGTTAACTTTAGTGATTTCCGTGCCTGCTTAAGACTGTGGAATTGATTGTAGACTTTAGGAGAGCTCCCCCTCCCTTCCCTCCCACTCACCATCAACAACATCACAGTCACACCTGTGGAGTCATTTAAGTTCCTTGGAACCATCATCTCCAGGCACCTTAAATGGAAGGCCACCTTCGACTCCACGGTCAAAAAGGCCCAACAGCTGAGAAAACACAATCTGCCACAGGTAATGATGGTCACAGTTTTATGCTGCCATCTTAGAGTCTGTCCTCACCTTCTCCATTATGGTCTGGTTTGGCTCAGCCACCAAGCATGACATACAGAGGCTGCAGCACATCATTCGATCAGCCTTCAGTGGTACATTATTGTCACATGTACCTAAGTACAGTGAATAAGTACAGTGAATACAGTACAACCTTCCCCCATCGATGCAAGGGCCAGGAATTGAGCGGGTAAGATCATCTCTGACCCCTCTCATCCTGGTCACAAACTCTTTGAATCACTTCCCTCTGGGAGGCGACTCCAGACTGTCAAAGCTGTCACAGCCCTACATGAAAACAGCTTTTTTTCCATGAGCAGTAGCTCTTCTCAACAACCAAAAGTCTGTAGCCTCCTTTTGTTCTGGTATATTATTTTATTCTTTGCATGTTTAAATTATAATATTTTATTTTTAATTGTCTACTGTATATCGTGTTGTTATCCTTGCTAGCAAAGCACCAAGGCAAATTTCTTGTATACAAAATTGGCTAATAAAATGTATTCAATTCAATATAACAAACCAGTGGGTGGGGGGAGGATGGTATCTGTTTTTGCCGATTGCGCATGACCAATTATAACCATATAACCATATAACAATTACAGCACGGAAACAGGCCATCTCGGCCCTACAAGTCCATGCCGAACAAATTTTTTTCCCCTTAGTCCCACCTGCCTGCACTCGTACCATAACCCTCCATTCCCTTCTCATCCATATAACTATCCAATTTATTTTTAAATGATACCAATGAACCTGCCTCCACCACTTCCACTGGGAGCTCATTCCACACCGCTACCACTCTCTGCGTAAAGAAGTTCCCCCTCATATTACCCCTAAACTTCTGTCCCTTAATTCTGAAGTCATGTCCTCTTGTTTGAATCTTCCCTATTCTCAAAGGGAAAAGCTTGTCCACATCAACTCTGTCTATCCCTCTCATCATTTTAAAGACCTCTATCAGGTCCCCCCTTAACCTTCTGCACTCCAGAGAATAAAGACCTAACTTATTCAACCTTTCTCTGTAACTTAGTTGTTGAAACCCATAATTATGCGGGTCAATATGCATATTTTGACAGAAGCGGTGCAGTTCAATGGCATTCCATAAGTCAACCGGGAGAGGCTCAGGCAGTCATCAGTAGGTCTGGCCACTACAGTGCTTCCACACCTCAACAAAATATTTCCTTCAATAGAATCTCAAATTACCTACAATTTGATGGTATTTTCTCAAATGTTCAAAAATGCTTCCTGCATGCTATTTTATTATTATTTTTTTCACGGGCACACGTTAACAACACAAAGAAGAACAAGGCAAAACAGATCTATGTAACTACACCATATCTGTCTGCTTCTGTTATTCACTTGTACAGTGTTCTGCAACGTAGCTTTGTTGTCTCCAACAGCTTTTGTTGTCTTTGTTTTTTCAACCTGCTCTCATGTGTCCCAGTCTCTGCTCCCCCTCCCTCCCTCCCTCTCTCTCTCCCTCCCTCCCTCCCCCTTTCCCTCCCTCCCTCTTTCCCTCTCTACATCCCTCCCTCTCCCTGCCTCGCTCCCTCTCTCACTCTCCCTCCTTCCCTCCCTCTCTTTCCCTTTCCCTCCCTCTCTCTCCCTTTCCCTCTCCCCCCCCCCCCCCCTCTCTCTCTCTCCCTCCTCTCTCTCGCTCTCCCTCTCTCTCTCTCTCTCTCTCTCTCTCTCTCTCTCTCTCTCTCTCTCTTCCTTTTTTCTCTCCCTCCCTCCCTCCCTCTCTCCTCTCCACCTCACACCCTCTCACCCTCCCTCCCTCTCTCGCTCTCCCTCCATCTCTCTCCCTACCTCCATCTCCCTCTCTTCCTCCCTCCTCCCTCTCTCTCTCCCTCTCTCCCCACCCCTTCTCTCTCCCTCTCGGTCCCTTGAGCCCACCCACCGTTCTGTAAAATGAAGGCCAATCCCAATGTAACTGCAGTCCTACCGCCCACTGGTAACTTTTCACCTTTTCCAGAATTCTACCACTGCCTGAAAAATAATCAAAGGCTCAACATCCACTGAGACAGAAAATTCCAAAAATTCATTGTTATAGAGAATGTTCCTGAAAAGCCTGTGACCCATAGCGCTACGTTTAAAGCCCATAGCGCTACGTTTAAAGCCCATAGCGCTACGTTTAAAGCCCATAGCGCTATGTTTACAGACATAGCACTGCAGCCGGTAGCGCTATATTTAGAACCCATAGCGCTGAGCCGGCAGCTCTTAAAACTGACAGCACCCTGTTTAAAACTTTGAGCACCAAACCGGCAGTGCTGTGGGTATTACATTACACCCCTTCGCGGGCCGGATACGAAAATTTCCCAAAATTATTCAATTTCCCTAAAATTACCTGAAGACAACCAGAAATTCCCGAATAGCGGGTTATTTCCTTCAAAGTGGAAACACTGGTCCGCAATAACCAAACTCCGTTGTGAAGTGGTCCAATAAAGTGAGGGTTTAATGTATTTACTGCATATTTTGCAGATCTCTCAGTTACTAACCTAAACAGGTCAAGTAATCTGAAGGTCTCAACAGTAATTTATTTAACTTTTTCAGTTCATAGGTTTAATGGGAAATGGCTGTTTTGCAAAATGGTTTCAAGTCTCATTTCTCTGTCAAATTCAGTTGTCCAACATATTACAAACCTACTGACTCCTACAGTTATCTGGACTGCACTTCCTTGCCTCTTGCAAGAATATCTCAGTCTCTGCCGTATCTGCTCCCATGAGGCTTTCCATTTGTCGACATCCAAGATACCTGTGTTTTTCTACACATGTTGTCCCCACCTGCTGTCCTCGAAGAATCACTCACACACATTTTCTCTGTGTCATAGTTGTGCTCTCGCTCTCCATTCCCCCAGATGGAACAAGTAGACAGTTCCCCTGGACCTTTCACCCCACCAGCCTTCGCATCCAATATTTCCATCACCTTAAATGTGATCACACCACGTTTCACATTTCCCAACCAAAAACCTTTCCGCCTTCCATGGAGACCGCTCCCTCCACAACTCCTTGGTTCACTCATCGCTAGCCATCCAAACCACCCCCTACCCTGCAACTGCAAGAGATGTAACACCTGTCCCTTTACCTCCCCTCTCGACTCCATCCGAGGACCCCGAATGTCTTTCCAGGTGAGGCAGAGGTTCACATGCACCTCCTCCAACTTCATCTACTGTATCCATTGTTCCAAAGATCAACCTCTGTACATCGGTGAGACAAAGCACAGGTTCGGCGATCGTTTAGCTGAACACCTCTGCTGAGTCTGCCTTAACCTACCTGATCTCCTGGTTGCTCAGCACTTTAACTTCCCCTCCCATTCCCAATCTGACCTTTCTGGCCTGGGCCTCCTCCATTGTCAGTGAGGCCCAGCGCAATTTGGAGGAACAGCACCTCATATTTTGCTTGGGTAGCTTACACCCCAGCGGTATGAACATTGACTTCTCTAACTTAAAATAACCCTTGCTCTCCCTTTCTCTCCATCCACTCATCCATCCCAGTTGGTCCACCAGTCTTACAGTATCTGACTACATGCTATGTCTGTCCCGCCCCCTCCCCTGACATCAGTCTGTAGAAGGGTCTCAACCCGAAACATCACCTAGTCTCTCCAGCTGGCCAGAAATATAAAGAAGGACAATAAAAGCTTCTTTAGATATGTTAGGGAGAAGAGTAGCAAAGTCAAATGTGGGTCCCTCGAAGGCAGACACGGGTGAAATTATTATGGGCAACAAGGAAATGGCAGATGAATTGAATAGGTACTTCGGATATGTCTTCACTAAGGAAGACACAAACAATCTCCCACATGTACTGGAGGACAGAGGATCTAAGGGGGTAGAGGAACTGAAATACATTTTCATTAGGCGAGAAATAGTATTGGGTAGGCTAATGGGACTGAAGGATGATAAATCCCCTGGGCCGATGGTCTGCATCCCAGGGTCCTCAGGGAGGTGGCTCTAGAAATAGTGGACGCATTGGTGATCTTTTTACAATGTTCAATAGATTCAGGATCAGTTCTTGTGGATTGGAGGATAGCTAATGTTATCCCACTTTTCAAGAAAGGAGAAAACGGGGAATTACAGACCAGTTAGCCTGACCGGTGGTGGGAAAGATGCTGGAGTCAATTATTAAAGAGGAAATAATGGGGCATTTGGATAGCAGTAAAAGGTCCAAGTCAACATGGATTTAGGAAAGGGAAATCATGCTTGACTAATCTTCTTGAAATCTTTGAGGATGTGACAATTAAAATGGATGAAGGGGTGCCAGTGGATGTAGTGTATCTAGACTTTCAGAAAGCTTTTGATAAGGTCCCGCACGGGAGACTGGTCACTAAAATTAGAGCACATGGTATTGGGGGTAGGGTGTTGACATGGATAGAAAATTGGTTGGCAGACCGGAAGCAAAGAGTAGGAGTGAACGGATCCTTTCCAGAATGGCAGGCAGTGGCGAGTGGAATGCCGCAAGGCTCGGTGTTGGGGCCGCGACTGTTTACCAAATATATTAATGATTTGGAAGAGGGAATTAGGAGCAACATTAGCAAGTTTGCGGGTGGCAGTGTGAACTGTGAAGAGGATGTTAGGAGGTTGTGGGGTGATCTGCACAGGTTGAGTGAGTGGGCAGATGCGTGGCAAATGCAGTATCTATGTTACTAAAAGTCTGATCTTGACCGCTTTTGGCTCGCTGTGGCATGAATTCCGAGAGAACGCGCCACCTACGGCCATCATTTTTGGCCACCTGGCTCAGAGCCCCCCTCTGCCTTCCGGGACAGAAGGATTTTTCCCATCGATGAAAAATCAGGGAGATTTTAATGTTTAAAAAAAAATTGCAATTCTCTCTGCTGCCTCTGCTGGTGGGAGGGGGGAGGGACTATAAAACCCGGAAGTGGTGTGCCTCACTCAGTCTCTGCAAGATGGAGGAAGCCAGAGGGTCACGTCTCTCTGAGCTCTGAATAACACTGAACACATGTCTACTCAACTGTGAGTACCCTTAATGTGGTTTCAAAATGAAAATATGGTTGGTTTGAAGTAAAAAGGCACTGCCTGCAAATGGTGGTTTGGGTGCTTCGGCTTGAAGTTAAAAGGCACTACTTACTGCAAATGGCAGTTTGGGTGCTTTGGCTTGACGTTAAAAGGCACTACTTACTGCAAATGGTGGTGTCGGTGCTTTGGCTTGAAGTTAAAAGGCACTAACTGCAAATGGTGTTTTGGGTGCTTTGGCTTGAAGGTTAAAGGCACTACTTACTGCAAATGTGGTGTGGGTGCTTTGGTTTGAAGTTAAAAGGCTCTACTTACTGTAAATGGTGGTGTGGGTGCTTTGGCGTGACGTTAAAAGGCACTACTTACTGCAAATGGGGGTTTGGGTGCTTTGGCTTGAAGTTAAAAGGCACTACTTACTGCAAATGGTGGTTTGGGTGCTTTGGCTTGAAGATGAAAGGCACTACTTACTGCAAATGGTGGTTTGGGTGCTTTGGCTTGAAGATGAAAGGTACTGCTTGCGGCAAATGGTGGTTTGGGTGTTTTGGCTTGAAGTTGAAAGGCACTGCTTACTGCAAATGGTGGTTTGGGTGCTTTGGCTTAAAGTTGAAAGACACTACTTACTGCAAATGGTTGTTTGGGTGCTTTGGCTTGAAATTAAAAGGCACTACTTACTGCAAATGCACTTGCTTCCTGTTTGCACTGTATATTGAGTTTAGATAAAATGCTATCACTTACGGCTGTGATTTTTGGCCATCTTACTCAGTCCTCCTCCCCTCAGCATATGCAGAGAATTCTTCCGATCAATGAAGAATAAAAGTGTTATTAGTGTTTAAAAAATGTTGAGAATCTATCTCCTGTTAATCATGCCATGAAGGCCACACCTTTTCCGGTGGGTGGGGGAGGGGTTATAAAACCCGGAAGTGTGGGTGTGGCTCAGTCTCTGCATGATGGGGGAGGGAGGGGTCACGACTGTCTGAGCTGTGAATCAACTGAACACACTGACTGTCTACTGAACTGTGAGTTTGGTGTTTTGTGTGGGTTTTATGGTGGTTTTATGATGGTTTCACCCTGCATGAAATGGTATGAAGCTGCATTTGAATTTGGTGGCCTTGCACCCTGCTTGAAATGGAATTAAACTGCACTTGAATTGGGTGACTTTGCACCCTGCTTGAAATGGAATGAAACTACACTTGAACATGGTGACTTTGCACCCTGCTTGGAGTGGTATGAAACTGCACTGAATTTGGTGCCCTGCTGAAAGTGGTATGAAACTGCACTTGAATTTGGTGGCCTTGCACCCTGCCTGAAATAGTAGGAAATGGATTTGAATTTGATGGCCTTGCACCCTGCTTGAAAAGGAATTTCTAGGAATAGCCATGAGTCAACTGCCAGCCCACCAGCCGTGAGGGAGCTGCCAGCAGATCAGGCTTGAGGGACTGAGCTGCCACCCCAAGAACCCATACCAGCGCTCCAGAAAGCGCCCCCACTGGCCACCAATATTGGAATTGGTGGAGAGGTGGAATATTGCATCAGGGGACCAGCCGTCCCGTGTGAACATGGGACCCAACGGGTCCCACTTAGTCTAGTAATATAGATAAATGTGAGTTTATCCACTTTGGCGGCAAAAACAAGACGGCATATTATTATCTCAATGGGGTGAGGTTAGGTAAGGGGGAGGTAGAGCGAGACCTCGGTGTCCTTGTACATGGAATGTTGGCCTTCATAACAAGAGGATTTCAGTATAGGAGTAGAGAGGTTCTTCTGCAGTTGTATAGGGCTCTGGTGAGACCACATCTGGAGTATTTTGTAACGTTTTGGTCTCCTAATTTGAAGAAGGACATCCTTTTGATTGAGGCAGTGCAGCGTAGGTTCACGAGATTGATCCCTGGGATGGTGGGACAGTCATATGAGGAAAGACTGAAAAGACTAGGCTTGTATTTACTGGAGTTTAGAAGGATGAGGGGATCTTATAGAAACATATAAAATTATAAAAGGACTGGACAAGCTAGATGCAAGAAAAATGTTCCCAATGTTGGGCGAGTCGAGAACCAGGGGCCACACACAGTCTTAGAATAAAGGGGAGGTCATTTAAGACTGAGGTGAGAAAAAACTTTTTCACCCAGAGAGTTGTGGATTTGTGGAATTCCCTGCCACAGAGGGCAGTGGAGGCCAAGTCACTGGATGGATTTAAGAGAGAGTTAGATAGAGCTCTAGGGGGTTAGTGGAGTCAAGGGATAGGGGGAGAAGGCAGGCACGGGTTATTGATGGGGGACGATCAGCCATGATCACAATGAATGGCGGTGCTGGCTCGAAGGGCTGAATGGCCTCCTCTTGCACCTATTTTCTATGTTTCCAGTGATGCTGCCTGTGCCGTTGAGTTACTCCAGCATTTTGTATCTACCTTAATTCAATCCTTCAGGAATATTTAGACCAAACGTATCTAAAATGTAGGCGGATTGGGCGCAACGGTAAAGTTGCATGTCTTACGGCACCAGAGACCTGGGTTCAATCCTGGCTACAGGTGCTTGTCTCTACGGAGTTTGTACATTCTTTCTGTGACCTGCGTGGGTTTTCTCCGGCATCTCCGGTTTCCTCCCACACTCCAAAGATTTACAGATTTGTAGGTTAATTGGCCTTGATAAAATTGTAAGTTGTCTCTAGTGTGTTTGGATTGCGTTAATGAGCAGGGATCGCTGGGCCTGTTTCCACGCTGTTTCGTTAAACTAAAGTAAACTAAAAAGATGCAGAAGAATTGGTTTACAATACAACCAAGTTTAACAATGCATATGTAGCATACTCATCATTGTATACTGTGTACAATATTGATGTCTGTATTAGCAAATGATTAGAAAACCATTAGATGATACAAAATACATTTATAGAACGGTGCAATGGTAAAGGATTGAACAAGCTGCAACTCAATTCGCTACAAAAGAGAAGACAATGAGGTGTAATAAGATATTTTAAGCAATGAAGCTACTTGATAGTGTTTAAGAAAGAACAGATGCTGGAAAAATTGAAAGTAGACAGAAATGCTGGAGAAACTCAATGTGTGAGGCAGCATCTATGGAGAAGATGCTGGTAGTGTGGTCATGGAAAACATACCTCCATTGTGAGGAATCCACTGGAATGGCCATAAATCGAACATGGAGCAGTAAAGCAATGAAACAGGTTCTTTAGTCCACAATGTCCATGCTAAACAAGCCCAAGTTAAATTAATCAGCCTGCATATGATCTATATCCCTTCTTTCCCAAGAAATCTATGTGCCTAGCTAAAATCCACTGTCGTTTCTGCCTCCACCACCACCCCTGGCAGCATCTTCCAGGCAGACTTAACTGCCTGTGTAAAGAAAAATGCCCTGCACAGAGTCATAGAGTGATACAGTGTGGAAACTGGCCCTTTGGCCCAATTTGTCCACACCGGCCAACATGGCCCAGCTACACTGGTCCCACTTGCCTGTATTTGGTCCATAACCCTCCAAACCTGTCCTAGTCATGTACCTGTCTAACTGTTTCTTAAATGTTGGGATAGTCCCTGCCTCAACAACCTCCTCAGGCAGCTTGTTCCATACACCCACCACCCGTTGTGTGAACCATCTCCCTTTGTGTGAGGCATCTCCTTTAAACCTCTCATCTTAAAGTATGCCCTCCTGTCTTTGACATTTCTTCCCTGGGAAGAAGGTTCTGACTCTGCCCGATCTGTACCTTTCATAATTTTATATATTTCTATAAATATGGGATACCCACTACACCATCCAGTGTTGGACTCTGATGAACTATATTTATTTGGCAATAAATATGCATCTTACTTTCACGTGGAAGGCAACATACATAGCCGCACTGAAGATATTGAAGTACGAAGAGAAAGGTTATGTTTAGGAAGAAATTGCAGATGCTGGTATAAACCTGAAGATAGCCACAAAAAGCTAGAGTAACTCATCAGGTCAGACAGCATTTCTGGAGAAAAGGAATAGGTGATGTTTGGGGTCAAGACTCTTCTTCAGTTTATGTTAACAGTATTAGATGTAGTAGGGTGCTCGAGAAAAAGCTCGAGAAAATTAGGTACTCACTTCAACATTCAAATGGAAGGTTTCAGAAAGCATGGGGACCTTTTTTAAATGCATTCCAGACTTTGTAAATGCTTGATCATCAAGTACAGTTTAACATTAACAGTCTATCCATTCTTTTATCGGGGATTATTGCTGTGACAGGCTGATATTTGCAAATGCTCACTGGCAGTGACTGGGCAGGGATTATTTTTGGGATCTTATTTTTCTTTTATTGTTGTTTTCTTGTTATATGTTGGCATAAGTTGTTTTTTATTTATTCTTTTCATACACTCTGTCTGTAACAAATGAACAACTTTGCGCCTTGTTATGTCTTGAAAACTAAATAAAAAGATTTTGATTTTAAAAAAGATGGAGGAGGGTGAGAGAGCGATTGTATGAAATATACCACATATAAACTAGTTTGCTGCGATAGCTACTTTGTGCTGTCAAGCAATGCAATATATTCTAATTTGTCTGTAGGACTATCTTCTCTCGCGGTGCCTTGTGGCAACAGCTCGACTGCAGTCTATCAGTCTTTTCTTAATTTTTTGTCCTGTTAGGTGTATGTTTTTGGTTTTAGTTTTATTTTATTTTTAGCTGTGTATATGTGCGGGGGTGGGGGGTGGGGGAAACTTTTTAATCTCTTCCCTGCACGGGAACTCGACCCTTTCCCTGTCACGTCTCCGTTCTCGTTGGGGCCTAACATCGTGGAGTCGGCGACCTCCAACCGGAATCGACCAGGGGCTCCAGTAGCAGAGCCTGCACTCACCATCGCGGAGCTGGCCGACTTCGGAATGTGGAGCGCTGTGGTGGCGTGCGGTAACATCGGGGGCTCGCGGGCTTTTTGGAGCTCCCGTAATGGCAACTTCTCCCGCCTGAATCGAGGGATTTAAATCGACCCGGAGCACGGCCCTACATCGCCCGGCGCGGCTTAAACAGCCGCGGGACTTACCATCGCCCGCTGGGGGCTCTAACATCAAAAGCCTCGACCAGCTCGATGCAGCAGTTTGACTGCTTGACTGCGGGAGAAGAAGAATAAAGAACAGAGAACAGTTAAGAGATAAGACTTTTCCCTTCCATCACAGTGAGGAGGTGTTCAGAGGTTCACTGTGTGGAATTGTGTTAATTGTGTGTTTTGTTTTTTTGCTGTTATGACTGCAGGAATGTAATTTCGTTTGAACCTTGCATGTTTAAATGACAATAAACGGCATTCTATTCTATTCTATGTAAATGTAAGTACTCTTCCTTTTTAGAAAATAAGTATATTGAGCTATTGTTGTGAGATATAATAACCTGGTATGTTTGTCTTTTTTTTGTGCAGCTTGTTTTACTGGGAGAAACTTTAAAGCATGAATCTAAAGGAGATATCTATTCCTGTCCAGCACAACCAATGAAAAATATTTATTTACCACATATTATCATGATGGCAAAAGTTAAACTAAGACTCGGTAAGAGATTGCATGACAATTTTAATTTGTTTCTGTAAATGAAATTATTTTCTGATTAAATTCTGACAATTTCAAATTTAGAATTGTCAATAGCAATAACACCACTCATGAAGAACTATTCATGAAAATTATAGTCTTGCAACACAGAAATAGACCCTTTGGAAGTCTGCATTGACCAGCGACCTCTCATATCTACAAACTCCATTTTTTCTTCTAGCATAGAGAGAACATGCAAACACCACACACACACACCCACAAACCACACACACACACACACACACACACACACACACACACACACATACACACACACACACACACACACATACATACACACACACACACAGACATACACACACACACACACACGTGCAAGTTCCGGAATGATGCAAATTCTGCAACATTTCCGACTGTGCCACACCTCCAGATAATGGGCACAGGAATCAAAGGGTTTTCAGTAGTGGAATTAAAAGATCAGGAGCTGATAAAGTAAAATAAAACAGGATTTTTTTTTTTGTAAGATTAGTGAAGGCTCAGCCTTCAATTACAAATAAGCCCATCACTAAATGTCCGGACCTTGACCTTGGGACCTCCGTCAACAACTGGCATGGACTTCTTGACCGCAGACCTCATTCAGTTAGAATTGGTCCTAACATTTCCTCCACCCTGGCCCTCAACACAGGCACCGCTCGGGGTGTGTGCTCAGTCTCTTGCTTTACTCTACACTTATGACATGGAAACATAGAAAATAGGTGCAGGAGGAGGCCATTCGGCCCTTCGAGCCAGCACTGCCATTCATTGTGATCATGGCTGATGGTCCCCAATCAATAACTCATGCCTGCCTTCTCCCCATATCCCTTTTCCACTAGCCCCTAGAGCTCTATCTAACTCTCTCTTGTGCCAGGGAATTCCACAAATTCACAACTCTCTGGGTGAAAAAGTTTTTTCTCACTGTGCGGAGAAGTACAATGCTAACTCGATTTCGAAGTTGGTCCATTTTACTACTGATGTCAGTAGTATCAACAACAACACTAAAACGAAACACAGGAAAGGGAATGGAAA
Source organism: Leucoraja erinaceus (assembly GCF_028641065.1). Taxonomy (NCBI): domain Eukaryota; kingdom Metazoa; phylum Chordata; class Chondrichthyes; order Rajiformes; family Rajidae; genus Leucoraja; species Leucoraja erinaceus. The sequence goes on from NC_073398.1 coordinate 482,660, forward strand.
CTGTTTGTCATGGTATCAGGGCAACAACCTGGGCCTTGACGTCAACAAAATTGGTAGTTAATCTCAGAAAGCAAATGGCTGAAGAAGGTTGTCGACCTGAAACATCACCCATTCCTTCTCGCCAGAGATGCTGCCTGTCCCGCTCAGTTACTCCAGCTTTTTGTGTCTATCTTTGGGTGAACACAACGCGTCTTCATCGGATCAGCTGCTTTGGAGATGGGTGAGAGCTTCCAGTTCCTAGCCAACCATAACACCAGCACGTAATCTGGTCTCTTCTCATCCATGTGGTGATCAATAAAGCACATTTGTGTATTTACTTTCTCGGGCATCTGAATGATTCAGCATGTCCACAAGGATTCTCTCAAATTTCTGCAGATGCACTGAAGAAAGTATTCTGACTGGATGCGTCTCAGGATGGGTATGACAACTGCTTTAGCTCTTCTCTACTTGAACCTGCAGAGAATGGTGAACACAATCTAGTCCAGCATAGGCTCATCACTTCCTTCTATCCAGTCCATCTTCATGGTGTGAAGCATCAGGAAGGCTGGAAGTATGTCTAAGGATTCCTGGTCATACCCTTTCTTTCTTTCTGGGAGAAGAGACAGCAGCTTGAAAGCCACACCAAAGAACAGTTTCTTCTACACTGTATTGGGCTTTTGACTCTTTCACTTTCCCTTCCCAGAGGTGCTGCACTAGATGGCCAGTCCTTTCTATGAGACCACTCAAATGAAATTTAGTCAAGTCCACAATATCTCATCAGGGGTCCATGTTACGATATGTCTACTTGTGCATTACTGTTAGCATGAGTGTCATGATGATACTTTTGCCTTAGCCCTCCAATAGTTGATATGAGCAAGTCTATGAAGTGTGAGCAGTGTAAAAATACTGATTAAGAACTTGTGGTATAGAATAGTAAGATTAAATGAGAACTTACCAGTTTGAAGTTTGATCTGTATTTTATGAGGAGTTACGATGAGGGATTACGTGAAGAGCCCGCTCAGCACGCATGCGAGACATACTTCAAAGCAGCGGTGTGGAATCACAGATAGACACAGTTATTGAAATAAACATAGTAAGTCAAGGAGACATCAGTTTATCAGTTTGATCCATATTATTGAGGGTGGGAGCAGAGGGCACTTAATCCCTCATCGTAACTCCTCATAAAATACAGATCAAACTTCAAACTGGTAAGTTCTCGTTTAATCTTACTATTTTACTTCGGAGTCACGTGAGTGATTCCTTGAAGACTTTAAAGTTCAAAGCTCTGTGATTTCAAACCGTGTAACAGTTCATACTTCACTCGCTGCCAAAGTCATTCGAGGGAGGAAGTATGTTATCGTAATCAACCATGAATCTGTTTGTGAAAACAATAATGGTGTTGCCATCAAATGGAAAACAACAAGATCAATTGCTCCCCCGGGGTTAATTATATATTTTTTGCAGATTCTTTTTCTGCAAACGATACAGGTTCTGTCAGTGGTTTGTTATAAAAGTTTGGAACGTATACTCCCTAGACCACCCCGCTGTAGTCAGGATGTGATCCATAGGCTCGTCCATCCTCTTAGTTACTGACGTGGAAGCTGTCCTGGTGGAATAAGATTTATACACGTTAGTATTTAATCCAGCAACTCCCAGTACCTGCTTGATACAAGATACAAGATACATTTAATTGTCTCTTGTATCTTGTATCTTGTATCTTGTAGATACAAGATACAAGATACAAGACCTTGTCTAGCCACTAGAGATAGTTTAGCTCGTCACCCGACCAAGAGGTTTATTGTGGCTGACCCATAAGGCTTTTTCCTCTCCCTCGGTATTCCTTATTGTGTCGATGTAGATCTCTAAGTGGGTCATGACACATAAAACGTGGTTCAGGTGGGTATGCCCAGAATTTCATGACTGGACCTGATGTTCCTGGTCTGTTCTGTTTGGCCAACCCTTGAATGGGAATGTGACACTATCTGGTGTTATAACCATGTTGTCCAATCGCAGTAGATGGGAGAACTGGCTCTTTGTGTTGAGGTAAGGCCACCAGCATGTCCATCTTCAGGGTAGGCTGTTCCAGGGTGAGTGACCTGGCTGGTGATCATCCCCTAAGGTATGTCAGGATTTCACTGACATCCCAATTTGGGTGTACCTATTTCTGGGGAATGGATTGAATATACCTCTCCTGTATCTGATCACCAGTGAGCGGTACCCAAGTTGAGTAGGCTGACAGAATATTTCCTTCATTGTGGTGAAGACCTGCCAGGAGCTCCAGTACAGTTTTTTGTTGTAGTTGAATGTGTAATTCCTGTTTTGGAAAACAGTGTCCCATTTCTTGATGCTCCTCGGGTATGTTCCCTAGGATATGTGACGGAATGCTGTCATCAGGTTGATAGTGCTGCTGATCCAAGCACAGCAGTGGTCTTCCCAATTCTGCAATTCTTTTAATGACCATATCGAGGATCACTGGGAACCATGCCTGTGGACTTGGTCCACTGTAATTTGCGTAGTACCCGACTGATGAAGCCGTAGTACCTATTGAAGAGGTAGAAGGAAAGGAGAACATAGAGATTAGTTTCCCCCCCACCCCTCAATATGAGGGAATGTCTCCATTGCCGTTGCCTTGAAATTGGTGTCATGTGACGTAAGTTAGTACGTGGTGATTTAATTGGATATAAGGAATCGATATCTGGTGTCCATATTGCTTAGTAATTTCAGCAAATATTTTTGGTTTAAATGTATGTTTACAGTATTTAGCTCACCTGATAGGTGAGTTGCTGATGGTCAAACATGTTTGACAACATACGGTTACCAATTGTTAATAAATTGTCACCTAATATCGATGTTCTCCGCCCAAGTGGTTTGGTATATGCCACCAATGTGATGTTGTTAACTTATAAACGAACATGCAAATTTGGTGGATTACTGAGCAAATGCTTCACTAGAATTAAGTAAGTTAATATATAACACGTTTAAGTCAATTCACATTGGCGCTAAGTATTACAAGCTCAGTAACACATCAGGACACATAAGATGTTACTCAAAACAGGTGGAGTGTACAACCATAATCCTTCCTGCCGATAAATTCCATGATAACACTCCAGATTTATCCATTTGCCCCCATATTACAGGTATGGAGATAGTTTTGAACACTAGTATCTCAGCTCATAGGAAAGGTACAATGTTCAGTAGCTGGTAATGCTGCTACTATCCCAATTACTTTGCCACGTAGTTGATTGGTGGTTAATGTTACCATAACTGATAGTCTTAATGAATACCAGATGACAAAGTTGTGGATGGTCAACGTAATGTCTGGATATATGGCAGTGCCCGCTAAATAAGTTAGTAGCTAATGCAGCTAAAGCTGTATCCAAGGATAGTCTGTCGTTAATATATAAACATGCCATGACGGATGTTTCTTAAGTGTCAGGGCTGGTTGATTCTGGATAGCTTTGGCAAATGCCGCAACGCTCATCATGGTTACTCCATCCAGGTAATTGCGGATTCCGAAACTTATATGACAAGGTACTGAATAGTATGCATCTTCAAGGTCGATGTCTACCATAAAGTATCCTTGGATCCATGGTAGTAGTTACAAATCCCATGAATGGGTATACCTGGTGAAATACTCAAGTGGTTTATCAATGATGGTGCGACATTCACCGTCGTGGGAGGGTAGACCCCTTGGGGTGCTTGCTGAATTGGTGGCAAGATATTAATTCTATTCCCCTTGTATTTATTTTTTGGTATATAACTACCAATAGTGATAGCTTCCTAACCAGGCGTGATTCACCAACCCCTTGTTAGTACAACCCTTCACCTTTATGTGATGGTAGGAACCATACTTATCTGTCATCATTGTTGTTTTCTTCGGTTTCTGGTTCCTTGTTCTTGTAGGGACGATGTTAGTTGTGGGATGGCACATTTTCCCTGGGGCCTGCTCTGGGCCGTGACCTAAAATGCTACGGGTTTGGCATGCAGGCCCCGAGCTTTCACCAGTACCATGAGGTACACGCTCCTGGTGGATGCGGAGAGGTACTGCTGTCTGGTCTTCTGTGTGGTGCTCATTCCAGACTATGCCCTCTTGTGCCGAATAGTTTGAACACTTCGTCCAGTTTTTTAGGACTGGTTTGGTAAGTGCCAGGTAGCAGGTTCGGCTTGTGAGGTCGGCGTTCTCATAGTCCTGTTAATTTCATAGATTGAGGGCAGGTTTGTGAGTTCACTTGAGAAGTTATGGGGTATACCGTTGAACAGTAGGGTCAGGTGTTTTGCCATACTATCCTGCCCTTCTGGAATGAGCAGGTGGACATGATAGCGGACGTCAGGGTATCAAATGCATTTTTAAAATATTTAGGTTAAATGCACTGCTCAATGTATCCCCCAATAATGGCGGGCACTTTGAGTAAATGCAATTTAGGGGTGGCGTGATAAAACCAACACCTCATGGCTACCTGTCTTGGAGAGGTTTTTTTGGAAAAACCAGGTAGTAGGCTGGCCATCAGTTAAGAGTGAAACCATCTCGCTCGTGGTGAAACCACGTAGTGGCCACACCCAGCAGCTCTTCCTGTTCCTGTACCTCAAAGCATACTCCCGATGTTGTTCAGCCAGTGCCCCTTCTTCTTGACCAGCCCAGCCCTGGTTGCCAAAGCTGTCCTCGGATGAGGAGGAAGCAATGGCCAGTGCATGAGGCACTGTGGAGGGAGTGCCTGAACTCCCTCTGCGAAACTGCTCCCCCATAAAGCAAGTCTCGCTGGAGCTTACACTCCACGAGCCGCTCCAGGCGGCTCAGGCGGCTGTCTCTGCCCTAAGCGGGCGGTGAGACGTCCCCGTCCGGCCAATCGGATACCACCGGCCGGATTGTTGACATCCAGTCCGCTGCTCAGGCGCTAGTGGAACTGGGCTCGGCTCGGTGTCGGGGATGGCGGAGCGCTGGGTTGGCGGTCCTACCGCCCTCTGTCCCCCTGTGATGAGACACTGTCTGCTGGAGCCGAGCTGGGGACAGGTTTCTTGGAGAGTCTTGTTCTGTTCTTTTTTCTTGGCTGTTGGAGCAAGCAAAGAACTCTCCTTTGCCAGTTAAACCAACCTCAGAGTAGACTTACCTGATGGTCCGTTTTTTAACTGTAGCGGGAGCACCTGACTCCCGCTGTTCTCTGGACTGGAACCCGGCGCAGCTCCCTGTCTGTGGACCGCAGCGTGTGCGGTCCTGGTGGCGTCTTTCCCCCTTCCGTGAAACGGAACACTCCTTCCCCGGAGTCCAACGGGGGCCGCTTGCGTCTGGACTGGCACCGGCGCAGCCCCTGTCCGTGGACCGCAGCATGTGCGGTCCTGGTGGCGTCTCTCCCCCTTCCGTGAAACGGAACACTTACCTAAAGCTTCCTTTCAGGGTTGTAGCGGGAGTGCCTAACTCCCGCCTGCCGCTGTTGCCTGCTGAAACGTAATGCCGCGCATGCGTGCTGAGCGGGTTCTTCACGTAGTCACTCACGTGACTCCGAAGTAAAATTGTTTGCTTGCTCCTGATGAAGCAAAAGCCTTCTTGACCACACTATCTATCTCTGACACCACTTACAGTGAGCGATGTCCATGCACTCCGATCTCCCTCTGCTCTACAACACTCCCTTGGGCTCTGCTATCACTGCGAATGTCCTGCCCTGATTTGACTTCCTAAAATGCAACATCTTGCATTTATCTGCATTAAACTCCATTAACAATTCATCAGCACACTTCGAGTCATAGAGTGATACAGTGTGGAAACAGGCTCTTCGGCCCAACTTGCCCATACCGGCCAACATGTCCCAGCTACACTAGTCCTACTTGCCTGCGCTTGCTCCATATCCCACCAAACTTGTCCTATCCATGTTCCCGTCTAACTGTTTCTTAAACGGTACGATAGTCCCAGTTTAACCACCACCTCTGGCAGCTTGTTCCATACACCCACCAGGCTTTGTGTGAAAAAGTTACCCCTCGGATTCCTATTAAATCTATTCCCCTTCACCTTGAACCTATGTCTTCTGGTCCTCGATTCACCTACTCTGTTCAAAAGACTCTGCATCTACCAGATCTATTCCTCTCATGATTTTGTATAACTCTATAAGATCTCCCCTCATCCTCCTGCGCTCCATGGAATAGAGACCCAACCTCTCCCAATTGCTCACACCCTCCAGTCCTGGCAACATCCTCATAAATCTTCTCCGAAACCTTTCAAGCTTGACAATATCTTTCCTATAACATGATGCCAAGAACTGAACACAATATTCTAAATGCGGTCTCACCAACATCTTATACAACTGCAACATGACCTCCCATCTTCAATGCTCAATACTCTGACTGATGAAGGCCAATGTGCCAAAAGCCTTTTTGACCACCTTCAAGGAACCATGCACCTGTACTCCTAGATCCCTCTGCTCTACAACACTACCCAGAGGCCTACCATTTACTGTGTAGGTCCTGCCCTTGTTCGACGTCCCAAAATGCAACACCTCACATTTCTTTGTATTAAATTCCATCAACCATTCCTCCGCCCACCTGACCAATCGATCCAGATCCAGCTGCAATCGTTCACAACCATCTTCACTACCTGCAAACCACTAACTTTTGTATCATCAGCAAACTTGCTAATCTTGCCCTGTATGTTCTCATCCAAATCATTGATGTAGATGACAAACAGTAACGGGCCCAGCACCAAACCCTGATGCACATCACTGGTCACTGGCCTCCAGTCTGAGAAGCAACCTTCCACCATCACCCTCTGCTTCCTTCCATGGAGCCAATTTGCTATCCATTCAGCTCCCTCTCCAGGGATCCTATGTGATCTAACCTTCCAGAGCAGCCTACCATTGTGCGAAGCCTGACTGAAGTCCATGTGCACAACATCTACAACTCTTCCCTCAACAACCTTTTTGGTCACGTTTTCAAAAAAATCAATCAGATTTGTAAGATACGACCTCCCTCGTACAAAACTATGCTGACTATCTCTAATCAGCCTTTTGCCCATCCAAATGCCTATATATCCTATCCCTCAGAATACTCTCCAGTAGTTTAACAACTACAGATCCTAAGAGGTCCCACTCTAGTTACCCTTTTCCCCCTTATGTATTTATAAAATCTTTTGGGATTGTCTTTTATGCTGCCCGCCAGAGCTATCTCCTGGCCCCTTTTTGCCCTTCTGATTTCCTTTTTTAGTTTGCTGCTAAGTTCCCGAATCTCCTCCATGGATGCGCTTGATTCTAGCTGCCTATACCTGTCCCATGCATCCTTCTTGTTTTTGATTAACATCTCAATTTCCCTCGTCAGTCAAGCTTCCTTGCACCTGCCTGCTTTGCCCTTCACTCTATATATCCTGAGCTTTCTTCAGTACACTTTTAAAAACATCCCTCTTGGCCGAAGTTCCTTTCCCCTCTAATAACCTGCTCCAGTCAACTTGAGCGAGACTATCCAGCTGATCAAGATCCTGCTGTAATTTTTGATAACCATCTTCGCTATCTAGGATACCACCCATTTTAGCATCATCTAATTTGTTCATGATACATGTATTTTTATTTCTATTTATTTTTAATGCACACTGAATGGACACTGGTTGAGCAACGTTTTTTGGTTTCCTCTGGGTATGTGAATACTCAGGAAATGACAATAAAGATATACAATACAATACAATTCAATACAATCTGCAAACTTATTAATCATGCCTTTACATTCTCATACAAATCATTGATATAAACCTCAGACAGCAATGGCCCCAGCACTAATCTCTGAGGCACACCCCAGTCACATGTCTCCAGTCTGAAAAGCAACCTTCCATCATCATCCTCTGCTCCCTTCCATAAAGCCAATTATTTTTCCATTTGGCTAGCTCTCCCTGGATCCTATGCGATCTCAGAGCAGCCTACCATGCAGAACATTATCTTCTGATGTAGAACAAATGCAAAACAGTGGCCCGACACTCATCCCTGGACCACCTGGATAAAAGAGACACCTACGTCAGACTCATAGGAGAGTACAGCTCTATCTTTAACACCATTATAGCATCCAAGCTCATAACCAAACTCACGGAACTTGAAGTCAGCACTCATCTCTGCATCTGGATCCTCGACTTCCTGACCAACAATCAGTGATGCTAGGGGACAATCATCCGCTATGATCCGCAAGAGGTTGAGAAGGAGTTTCTTCCCAGAGGCCATTCGGACTGTAAACGCCTATCTCACCAGGGACTAACTCTACTGAACGTTTTTCCTTCCATTATTTATTATGTAAAAGAATATGTGTGTTATGATTGTGTTTATAGTTTGTTTGGTTGTTTGGTTGTTTGTCTTTTGCACAAAGGTCCGCGAGCATTGCCACTTTCATTTCACTGCACATCTCGTATGTGTATGTGACAAATAAACTTGACTTGACTTGACTTGACTTGATAATCCTCAACACGGGTGTTCCACAAGAATGTGTCTCGGCCCCGTTCTTTACTCCTTGTACACCAACGACTGTGCTGCCCTGTAAAAATCTAACTCAATTTACATATACGCCGATGATACTACCATTGTGGGCCGGATATCAAATAATGATGAGTCGGAATGCAGAAAGGAGATTGAGAACTTTGTGTTGTGTCGCGCCAACAACCTTTCTCTCAATGTCAGCAAGACAAAGGAGTTAGTGATCGCCTTCAGGAAGCTAAATGGTACACATACCGCAGTTTGCATTGACAGTGCCAAGATATGGTTGAAAACTTAAAATTCCTAGGAGTCAATATCACCAACAACTTCCCCATGACCTCCCAGATTGAAACAACGACCAAGAAAGCACATCAACGCCTCTACTTCCTCAGAAGGATTAGGAAGTTCCGCATGTCCCCAACAACCCTCACCATCCTCTACAGATGCACCATAAAAAGCATCTTATCAGGATGCATAACAGCTCTATCCAAGACTGCAAGAAATTGTAGCAAATTGTGGACACTGGCCAGACCATCACCCAAACCAATCTCCATTCCATTGACACATCAGCTAACCACATGAGCCATTATACCTCATGCTGCCTCGGCAAGGCCAACAGCATAATCAAGCATGAGTCTCACACTGACCACTCCCTCTTCTCCCCTCTCCCATCGGCAAAAGGTACAGAATTGTGAAAATGCACACCTCAAGATTCAGGAACAGTTTCTTCCCAGCTGTTATCATGCAACTGAACCATCCCACTAGAGAGCAGTGCTGAACCACTATCTACCTCATTGGAGACCCTTGGACTATCTTTGGTCGGACTTTACTGGCTTTACCTTGCACTAAGCGTTATTCCCTTATCATGTATCAGTACACTGCGAATGACTAGATTGTAATCGCGTATTGTCATTCCTCTGACCAGTTAGCACGCAACAGAAGCTTTTCACTGTAGTGACGATAAACTAAACTAAACTAAACTTATCAAATGCCTTGTCGAAGTCCATATAGACAACGACTGTGGCATTTCCATCATCAACCTATTTAGGTTACTTCTCCAAAAAACTATTTCAGATTCATCAGACACAATCTCCCAGATATAAATCCACGCTGACCATATCTAATCACCTTTGTCTATCCAAATGCATACACAGTGCCCTCCATAATGTTTATGACAAAGACCCACCATTTATTTATTTGCCTCTGTATTCCACAATTTGAGATTTATAATGGAAAAAATCACATGTGGTTAAAGTGCACATTGTCAGATTTTAATAAAGGTTTCACCATGTAGAAATTATAGCAATGTTTATACATAGTTCCCCCATTTCAGGACACCATAATGTTTGGGACACTGCAATGTCTTGTAAATGAAAGTAGTCATGTTTAGTATTTTGTTGCATATCCTTTGCATGTAGTGTCTGCTTGAAGTCTGCGATTCATGGACATCACCAGTTGCTGGGTGTTCTCTCTGGTAATGCTCTGCCAGGCCTGTATTGCAGCCATCTTTAGCTTATGCTTGTTTTGGGGGGTAGTCCCCTTCAGTTTTCTCTTCGGCATATAAAAGGCATGCTCAATTGGGTTCAGATTGGGTGATCAAGAATTTTCCACTTTTTAGCTTTGAAAAACTCCTTTGGTGCTTCAGCAGTATGTTTGGGATCATTGTCTTGCTGTAGAATGAATCGCTGGCCAATGAGTTTTGAGGTATTTGTTTGAATTTGAGCAGATAGGATGTGTCTATACATTTCAGAATTCATTATGCTACTACCATCAGCAGTTGTATCATCAACGAAGATAAGTGAGCCAGTACCTTCAGTAGCCGTACATGCCTATGCCATAACACCCCCACCACCATGTTCCACAGATGAGGTGGTATGCTTTAGATCTTGGGCAGTTCCTTCTCTCCTCTATACTTTACTCTTGCCATCACTCTAATATAAGTTAATCTTCGTCTCATCTGTCCACAAGACCTGTTTCCAGAAATGTGGTTACTCTTTTAAGTACTTCATGGCAAACTGTAACCTGGCCATCCTATTTATGCAGCTAACCAGTTGTTTGCAGTGTATCCTCTGCATTCCTGGTCATGGAGTCTTCTGCAGACAGTGATCATTGACAAATCCACACACGACTCCTGAAGAGTGTTTCAGATCTGTCAGATAGGTGTTTGGTGATTTTTCTTTATTATAGAGAGAATTCTTCTGTCATCAGCTGTGGAGGACTTCCTTGACCTGCCAGTCCCTTTGCGATTAGTAAGCTTACCAGTGCTCTCTTTCTTCTTAATGATGTTCCACACAGTTGAGTTTGGTAAGCCTAAGGTTCGGCTGATATTTCTAACAGTTTTATTCTTGTTGCTCAGTCTCATAATGGCTTCTTTGACTTTCATTGGCACAACTTTGGTCCTCATGTTGATAAACAGCAATAAAAGTTTCCAAAGGTGATGGAAAGACGAGTAAAGACAAGGTGCTGAGAGCTCTCTTATATCTGCATTAAGGAGGCAATTAAACACACCTGAGCAATTACAAACACAATGTTTGGGCCACCTGTGAAGCCATGTGTACCAAGCATTATGGTGCCCTGAAATGGGGGACTATGTATAAACACAGCTGTAATTTCTACATGGTGAAACCAAAATGTATAAAAATACCGTTTAATAAAAGCTGACAATGTGCACTTTAACCATTTGTGATTTGTCCTATTACAAATCTCAAATTGTGGAGTACAGAGGCAAATAAATAAATTATGGGTCTTTGTCCCAAACATTATGGAGGGCGCTGTATCTGTCACTAACAGTGGGGGCGCTGCAATGGCGGCAGCCCTGTCAGCAGCGCGTTAGTTTTTTCAAATTTTTTATTTTTTTTAGTATGTTTTAAAGTATGTTTTTAACGTTTCTTTGTGTGTTTTGTGTGGGGGGGGGTGAGGGGGAAACCGTTTTGGCCGCCTCCTCCATGGAGAGGTGACTTTTTCCAGGTCGCCTCCCCCGTGGCCTAACAACAAGGATCGGCGCGGCCTTTCCCGGAGATGCGCCCGGGGCTTCAGCGGTGGGCGCAGCGTGGACTCTCGGCGTGGAGCGGGTGAGCCCTCGCTAGAGGGGAGCGCTCTGTTTCGCTGGCTCGTGGCAGCCGGCAGCCTGAAGCCGCGCGCGGTCTGCACAGCTCCAGCTGGTGCGGCGTCTACAGCCCGGGATCCCTCATGGGGGACCCGGGGGAAGAAGAAGCCATCACTGCCGGCCCGCGGCCAACTTCTACCGTGGGCGCGGTGGCGACTTACCATCACCCCTGGAGGAGAGCTTCGACCGTCAGCCCTGCAGTCTGTGGTGCTTCTGGCTGCAGCACGGCGGGAACTTTAAACTTTAAATCTCGACCGCCGGCCTGCGGCCTACACCAACTTAAAGCCGCGGTCTCCGGTAGGGAAGAGCCGATCCTGGACTTACCTGGACTTGTACCTTGTCCTTTTACCATCTGGACGCCCGCAGCAACGGCTGCGGAGGGTTGAGGTGCCGACCACGGGGGGAAATGGAGGAGGACTGGCCAAGTTCTGTGCCTTCCACCATAGTGATGAATGCTGTGGTGGATGTTTATGTTAAATTTTTATTGTGTTTTTGTGTGTGTTCTTTATCATTGTACCGCTGCTGACATTCATTTCACTTGCACTTTATGTGCAATGTGACAAATAAACCGTATTGTATTGTATTGTATTGTATATTTTAACAAATTTGATGGTGGGGCCTCTGCCCACCCTCCCCCCTGCTCACCAGTGGAAGTGGACCAGATTCCCCTTCAATCCCCCTTCAATCCCCCTGGTCCACTTCCTCTGCCATTTCTTTGTCGTACCTGACCATGAGCAGGTGAGGAAAGATCTGTGCAGACTCCACCCAGGCAAAGCCACAAGTTGCAATGGCATCAGGCCGAGGGTACTAAAAGCGTGCGGTACACAACAATGCTGGAGAAACTCGGTGAGACTAAGCGGAGGTTGGGCGATCGTTTCGCTGAACACCTCCGCTCGGTCCGCAAGAACCTACCTGACCTCCCGATGGCTCAGCACTTCAACTCTCCCTCCCATTCCCAATTTGACCGCTCTGTCCTGGGTCTCCTCCATTGCCAGAGCGAGCAACACCGGAAATTGGAGGAACAGCACCTCATATTCCACTTGGGGAGTCTGCATCCTGCGGGCATGAACATTGAATTCTCCCAATTTTGTTAGCCCTTGCTGTCTCCTCCCCTTCCTCAGCCCTCGGGCTGTCTCCTCCCATCCCCCAGCCCTCCTCCTTTTACCTTCCTCCTCCCCGCCACCCCCAATCAGTCTGAAGAAGGGTTTCAGCCCGAAACGTTACCCATTTCCTTCGCTCCATAGATGCTGCTGCACCCGCTGAGTTTCTCCAGCATTTTTGTGTCCCTTCGATTTTCCAGCATCTGCAGTTCCTTCTTGAATACTAAAAGCGTGTGCTAGCCATGGAGTACTCCAGCATATCTTCAACCTCAGCCTGAGCCTGGCGTGCGTTCCTGTGATGTTGAAGACATCATGTCTGGTTCCTGTGCCAAAGAGGACGCATCCCAGCTCCTCCAATGATTACAGACCGGTGGCGCTGACTTCACATGTCATGAAGTCCATGGAGAGGCTGGTGCTCACTCACCTGTGACCCCTGGTTAAACCCTACCTGGACCCCCTGCAGTTCGCTTACCAAACAAAGATGGAGGTTGAGGATGCCATCATCCACCTGCTCCATCGTTCCTATGCACACCTGGATAAACGGGGAAGCATTGTGAGAGTTATGTGCTTTTACTTCTCCAGTACTTTTAACACCATCCGGCCTGCACTGCTAGGGTGCAAACTGCCGAAGATGCGGGTGGAGGCTCCATTGGTGTCCTGGATCACAGGGGATGGTCCTCTCTCCCTTCCTGTTTACCATCTAGACCTCAAATTTTGGATATAACTCGGACTCCTGCCACCTGCAGAAAATTTCAGATGACTCTGCAATTGTGGGCTACATCAGTGAGGGGAGGGAAGCTGAATACAGAGGTGTGGTCAACAACTATGTTGAGTGGTGGGGGCTGAATCACCTGCAACTCAACACCAACAAGACAAAGGAGTTGGTGCTAGACTTTAGGAGGAGAGGGTGTGGATGTGCAGTTCACCTAGGAGTACAAATACCTGGGAGTGTACCTGGACAGTAAACTGGACTGGTCCAGGAACACTAAGTCAAGTCAAGTTTATTCGTCACATACGCATACGAGATGTGTAGTGAAATGAAAAGTGATAATGCTTGTGGATTGTGCAAAAAAACTACAAAACAGAATGGAACAGAATCACATATTCACATATTACATATTTGTGGGAGGGAAAAAAAAGACACCACACAACAGTAAATTGGTACAGTAAGTTAGTCCCTGGTGAGATAGGAGTTTACAGTCATAATGGCCTCTGGGAAGAAACTCCTTCTCATCCTCTCCATTTTCACAGCATGGCAACAGAGGCGTTTGCCTGACCGTAGCAGCTGGAACAGTCTGTTGCTGGGGTGGAAGGGGTCCCCCATGATATTGTTGGCTCTAGATTTGCACCTTCTGATGTATAGTTCCTGCAGGGGGGCGAGCATAGTTCCCATAGCGTGTTCGGCCGACCGCACTACTCTCTGCAGAGCCTTCTTGTCCTGGGCAGAGCAGTTCCCAAACCAAAATGTTTGTGTGATGTGATGTTGTGATGAAAAATGTGATGTTTCCGGACAAAATACTTTCCATAGCCGCTGAGTAGCACTGGAGGATCCTCAGAGAGACTCTGAATTTCCGCAATTGCCCGAGGTATTAAAGGCGCTGCCTTGCCTTACTCACCAGTGCGGCAGCATGTGATGTCCATGTCATATCCTCTGAGATGTGGACTCCCAGGTATTTAAAGCAACTCACCCTATCTACAGTATCCCCATTTATCTTCAATGGTGTGTACATCCTCTTCCACAAGAAGGGACAGAGCCGCCTGTACTTTTTGAGTAGGCTCCGCTCCTTAAACATCTGCAGTAAGATGTTGGTAGCCAGTCCCATCTTCTTCGCTGCTGTGTACTGGGGCAGCAGGGTGAAGGCTGCGGACGCCAATAGGATTAACAAACTCATCAAGAAGGCTGGCTCCATCCTGGGACCAGCTTTGGATTCTTGGAAGGTGGTCTTAGAGGGAAGGATGCTCTTCAAACTGCGGAGCATCCTGGACAATGCAGCTCACCTCCTCCATAACGCACTGGTCAACCTGAGGAGTACCTTCAGCAACAGACTGGTTCCACCAAGATGCTGCATTGAATGCCACAGGAGATCCTTCTTCCCTGTGGCTATCAAACTGTACAATTCCTCTCCCTTCTGTCGTAGGGTAGACGGAGACTGACCACCTCCCCCCCACTCCCCTCCTCCCCCCCCCCCCCCCCCCCCCCCCCCCCCCCCCCCCCCCCCCCCTCCCTTTAATTTCATGTTTCATTCATCTTGTGTTTTATGACTGTTGGCAGATCAATTTCCCTCCTGGGATTAAAAAAAATTCTATCATATCATATATTATCCCTCAGAATCCTCCAGTAACTTGTCTACCACTGATGCTAATCTCACTGGAGCTCCCAGAGATTTCCTTATTGCCCTTCTTAACTAGAAGCAAAGTAATAACCACCCTTGGCTAATGATGGTTCATGCATCTCAGCTAGAGCTCCTGCAATTTTTTCTCTAACTTCCCAGAATGTTCTTGGATATGTCTGATCAGGCCCAGGAGATTTATCTACCTTCATCCATCTTGGGACGTCCAGCACCTTCTTGACCATAATATGGACAGTCGTCAAGACATCTCCATTAACTGGCCCAACTTCTCAGCCTCCTTGTCTTTCTCCACTCATTGAGGACTTTCTTTAAATTTTCCTTCATATTATCTCCCAGAGTTATCACCTGTCCCCCTTTTGCCCTCCTGATTTTCTTCTTAAGTATGCACCCCAATTCTCAAAATGCCTCCAAGGATACACAATCCTACGTGGCTATGCCTGTCACATGTCTTCATCTTTTTCCTGAGAAGCACCTCAATTTATCTTGATATTCAGGCTTCCTTACTCCCACCCGCCTTGCCCTTCATTCTACAGGAACAGGCTGAATTCTTGTCATCGCAATGTTAAATGCATCCCACTTTCTGGACGTTCCTTTGCCTGCAAATGCCCTACCGCAATCAACTTGGGTAAATCCCCATCTAATGCCATCAAAGTTGGCCTTGCTCCAATTCAGAATTGTAATTTGTGGGCCCACGGTGCCTGTATGTGTAACTAATCAGAATGTCCCAGTCAGGGCTGGAGCCCACAGCACTTTGTGCAACAAATGTCAGGGCCACACTGTTTTCTTATGTGGATGCAACACCAGATTCATAAAAGCACTTGGGCTTTGCACGAGGCCCATAACAATGTGACCATAATGCACAGAATTAACATGAGTAAGCACTCCAACATTATTTTAATGGTCCAAAATCAAAGCCAAAGCATTTCAAATAGTGAAACAAAACTACAAAAATATTACTCCATCTCTGATTTTATCACTTCCGGCTGTTTGCCCAATACATTCTCCAACCTGATCCGTTCCCCAGCCCTGCACGACCCAGTTTTACCTTTTCCCCAAAATCCATACACAGAACTGCCCTGGTAGATGCATTGTTTCTGCTTGCTCCTGTCCCACTAAAATCATTTCCACATACCTCGATTCCATCCTATCTCCCCTGGTCCAATCCCTCCCGACCTCTGACCAAGACATGTCTTCGTCTCTTCAATGATTTCTGTTTTCCAGGCCCCCACTCCCTCATCTTTACTCCTTCATACCCAAATATATTATAGACAATAGGGGCAGGAGGAGGCCATTCGGCCCTTCGAGCCAGCACCGCCATTCAATGTGATCATGGCTGATCATCCCTAATCAGTACCCCGTTCCTGCCTTCTTCCCATATCCCCCGACTCCGCTACCTTTAAGAGCCCTATCTTGAAAGTAAAAAAGAGAACCGGCCTCCACCACCCTCTGAGGCAGAGAATTCCACAGACTGACAACCCTCTGTGTGAAGAAGTGTTTCCTCGTCTCCGTTCTAAATGGCTTATCCCTTATTCTTAAACTGTAGCCCCTGCTTCTGGACTCCCTCGAACATCAGGAACATGTTTCCTGCCTCTAGCGTGTCCAAACACTTAATAATCTTATATGTTTCAATAAGATTGCCTTTCATCCTTCTAAACTCCAGAGTATACAAGCCTAGCCGCTCCATTCTCTCGGCATATGACAGTCCCGCCATCCCGTGAATTAACCTTGTAAACCTACACTGCACTCCCTCAATAGCAAGAATGTCCGTCCTCAAATTAGGGGACCCAAACTGCACACAATACTCCAGGTGAGGTCTCACTAGGGCCCTGTACAACTGCAGAAGGACCTCTTTGCTCTTATACTCAACTCCTCTTGTTATGAAGGCCAACATGCCATTCGCTTTCTTCACTGACTGCTGTACCTGCATGCTTACTTTAATTGACTGATGAACAAGGACCCACAGATCCTGTTGTACTTCACCTTTTCCCAACTTGACACCATTTAGATAATAATCTGCCTTCTTGTTTTTGCTACCAAAATAGATAACCTCACATTTATCCACATTAAACTGCATCTGCCATGCATCTGCCCATTCACCCAACCTGTCCAAGTCACCCTGCATTCTCATAGCATCCTCCTCCCAGTTCACACTGCCGCCCAGCTTTGTGTCATCTGCAAATTTGCTAATGTTACTTTGAATCCCTTCATCTAAATCATTGATGTATATTATAAATAGCTGCAGTCCCAGCATTGAGCCTTGCGGTACCCCACTAGTCACTGCCTGCCATTCTCAAAGGGACCCGTTAATCCCTACTTTGTTTCCTGTCTGCCAACCAATTTTCCATCCATATCAGCACTCTACCCTCACCCCTCTATTTCATCATGATAAGAACAAAATTATCATTAACAAAAGTAAAAGGCAAAATCCTGTGCAACAATGGTTTTTTCCCCACTTACTGTATATTGTACTGTCGATTTAAAAGCACCATTCGCCAATTAAAGTATCATTATCCTACTTTTGTGATTTCAGAATTTTAAAACCCTTGCAGATTATTCAGCAGATTATAGTAATATGCATTTTGTCTTTTCCTCCTATTAAAGGGAATGTTGCCGCAAAATTGGCAGCATGCTCAGACAAAAAGAAGTTACCATCATGGCATGATGCACTTTCCATGTACACCAATGGTCTTGAGCTGTGTAAAGATGCAGTATCTCATGAGTCTGATCTAGAGGCAGACCTCCTGTTACAAAAAGGTAATGTGTATTTAGTAACAACATGCTTTGACTGTAAATATTTCAATTGAAAAATCTGCAATTGACATTTGTTTAATCATATAACCATATAACAATGGCAGCACGGAAACAGGCCATCTCGGCCCTTCTAGTCGTGCCGAACACTTACTCTCACCTAATCCCATCCACCTGCACTCAGACCATAACCCTCCATTCCTTTCCCGTCCATATACCTATCCAATTTATTTTTAAATGATAAAATCGAACCTGCCTCCACCACTTCCACTGGAAGCTCATTCCACACAGCTACCACTCTCTGAATAAAGAGGTTCCCCCTCATGTTACCCCTAAACTTTTGTCCCTTAATTCTCAAATCATGTCCGCTTGTTTAAATCTTCCCTACTCTCAATGGAAAAAGCTTATCCACGTCAACTCTGTCTATCCCTCTCATAATTTTAAAGACCTCTATCAAGTCTCTATCTTAACCTTCTGCGCTCCAAAGAATAAAGCCCTAACTTGTTCAATCTTTCTCTGTAACTTAGGTGCTGAAACCCAGGCAACATTCTAGTAAATCTCCTCTGTACTCTCTATGTTGTTGACATATTTCCTATAATTTGGCGACCAAAATTGTATATCATACTCCAAAATTGGCCTCACCAATGCCTTGTACAATTTTAACATTACATCCCAACTTCTATACTCAATGCTCTGATTGATAAAGGCCAGCACACTAAAAGCTTTCTTTACCACCTTATCTACATGAGATTCCACCTTCAGGGAACTATGCACAGTTATTCCTAGATCCCTCTGTTCAACTGCATTCCTCAATTCGCTACCATTTACCATGTACGTCTTATTTTGATTTGTCCTGCCAAGATGTAGCACCTCACACTTATCAGCATTAAACTCCATCTGCCATCTTTCAGCCCACTCTTCCAAGTCCCAGTCCTTCTCGGTAGCTCTGCAGTTAGTTAAATTGTAAAACAATATGGATATATGATGGATGAGTGAGCTTCTAATTACTTTGTTGCCCTAGTACTAGGTCTAGCTTATGGATTAGCTTTCCTAAATTCGAATCTTGCTGGATAGAAGGTTGCTTGCAGAGGTTATTATCATCTGATTTCCATTCAATTAAATAAATGACTAAAACAAGCACACTGCCCAAGCCACAACCACCAGGTAACACACCTTACAAAACGATTGCAAGGAGGAGGATGTTCCTTGCCTGAATATGGAACTGGTAGGTGCAGAACTAGCCTCCTTATACCCAAATGGTGGCACAGCGGAAGAGTTGCTGTCTGTTCGATCCTGACTACGGGTGCTGTCTGTACGGAGTTTGACCTGCGTGGGTTTTCTCCGGGATCTCTGGTTTCCTCCCACTCTCTAAAGACGTACAGTTTTGTAGGCTAATTGGCTTGGTATAATTGTAAATTATCCTTAGTATGTGTAGGATAGTTTAAGTATGCAGGGATCACTAGTCCGCACGCACTCAATGGCCCGAAGAGCCTGTTTCCACGCTGTATCTCTAAACTAATCTAAGCTAAACTAAAGGATCACTGATGTTCCTAGCGCAGTGAATCCTGGTTTCCAAGCCTCAACCCAGCTGATGATCCTGCAGTTGAATATCTTCCATCCCCCCCTGTTCCCTACCTACTCTAATCTTATTGCCAACTGCTGCTTCTCAACCCCAAACACACCATTACTCCACAGGTAGCACATTGTAATTGCTGTCGCTCACCTGCCTGCTGTCCACTTGCTAAGTGTTTTTCCCTTTATACAATTTCACTTATCTTAGTGCTGCTGCTTTGCTTCATTCCATTTTCTCTGGAATACTTCACTTCAGATACCACACTCTGTTGTAATAAAACCCTGAGGTGCCTTTGCTTTCTCCATTCTAGTACTGAGGGCTTAAGCAGGGCATATAAATCCCAAATTCCTCAGCCATGGGCTTTGTCCGAAAGCTATTCCTGAATATTGTGCATATAAAATGCATGAGTGTGGGGAGATAACCAAATTCAGACCTACACATACAGTTGAACTCCTGACATTTCAACAAAAATCGACTCCATTAAACATTTCTGGATGAATAGAAGGGCAGTTAAACCAAAAGGTACAAAACATGACCCTAATCCAATGTATGCACCCAGGTATGTTCTGCCCTCTGTCACTATGAGGCATGCAAGTCCACTGTCAAGTTGAATTGTGGTTATTGTCACATACACAGGTGCAATGAGATACAGGTACAATGAAAATATTGCTTGGAGCAGCATCACAGGTACATGATAGACAACACACAAAAACTCCTTATGTATTAGTTACCCATAAATTCTGCAAGACAGAAAAAAGTAAAAAGACTCTGCAAAACACAATTAGAAAGTTAAACAAGTCCATGGTACTGCCAAGGTAGGATAATGTACAGATATTCGATAAGAGTGTGCAAATTGGTTCAAGATCACGATGTGTAGTATACAGCTGTCCGTGAATGTGGGGGTTTGCGACCTCAGACTTTTGTACCTCCAGCCTGACGTTGCAGCAGAAGAGAGCATGGCCTGGATGGTGGTGTTCCATGATGATAGATGCCGCTTTCTTCAGGCAGTATCTCATGTAGATGATTTTCATAGTTGGGGAAGGCTGTGTTCGTGATGGCTGAGTACACCACTCTCTGCAGCCTCTTGTGCTCCTATGTGTTGTAATTGCTGTACCAGGCCATGATTCAACTCATCAGGATTATTTCTACAATACATCTGAGGAAGTTTGTTCGAGTAATTAATGACGTCAAACCTCTTTAAATTTCAATGAAAATAAAGGCACTGTATTGTTTAGAGATGGTTCTTTGTTAACATTTTTTAATCACATTTTCGCTGTTCTGAAGAGAGGCCATCTATTTTAAACATTATTTATTTCTTCTCTCTTCACAGATACTACCTAACCTGGTGATTATTTCCAGCATTTTTATTTTACACCATAGTCCAACAAGTAACCTAATTTAAATATAACTCTTCCTGGTCGTGTTTCTCTGGGCCATAACCCAGCTGAAAGGGAAACTTCTCTTTGAGTACTCATTGTGGTCCAGGAGCTGCAAGGTTGCAACTCCTGATTCTCAATGAATCCTTGTTCTGCCAGTGTCATTTCATCTCCATGCTATATGAAGCAACCTTGCCCAACACTATTCCCCATCCCATCCCACCATTGGCCTGAGTCCATTGTTTGTTCTCTTCCTGCAGTCAACTCAATTACTTCTCCATGGTTCTCCCAGCCAGATTGCCAATTTAGCTCCTTTAGAAAATAAGATAAGGTGTTCCGTTGATAAATTCAACAGGATTTCCTGTTGATTTCCAAAATTTCCAAATGTATCAGTTTACTTTTGGCTGCTCTTAGCTTTCCCTCTCCTCTCTTCATCTTCTTCTAAATATCAAGATCAGAGAATTGATAATTGAGTCAGACTATTTCTTCCAGGCACAGACAATAAATACCCATTGAAAGTTTGAAGAATATTCTTCATTTACAACCTTCTCTTAAATCTGGATCATATTCACATTTCAGTGGGAACTTCGCAAAAAGTGTTCAAAATTATATAATTAAAAATATTCACGTTGTTTTGTCAATGTGTAATGATTGTAAACTAATGACAAACCATCTACTTCAGACATTCAATGATTACCATAATTGTGATCACCACCATCAACATCCTGGGAAACACCCTAAACCCAGCTAGATGAACAACAAGAATAGGTCAGATGCTGGGAATCCTATGGTAGTAATTTACCATCTGACAACCCAAAGCCTTTCCATCAAAAAAATTGATGGAAATCCAGAATGATCCAAAACTCATTACTAAGATGATTTGATTGGAACCCCTACGTAAATCCATGCTGACATCGGGCCAAAACCCTGCTACTTATCTATCCAAATATGCCGCTATTTCATCTTTCATAATTGATTCTGTCATCTTCCCCCACCACCAATGTCAGGCTAACTGGTTTACACCCCACTTTGAGAACAGGCCTCCACCACTCTTGAAAAAAAAGTATTTTCTGAAAACTATAGCCCCTGCTTCTGGACTCCCCAACATCGGGACATGAATTTAAAAACCTTGTATGGGGAACAAGGAAATGGCTCCCGATAAGTTGCACTCCCTCAACAATGTCCTTCCTCAAATTTGGATCCAAATCTGCACACAATACTCCAGGAGTGGTTTCACAGGGCAAACAATCTTCCTATACTGACGTACTAGTGAAGGTCCAGAGGCCTCTGTGGCATGCTGACGGATGGACCCCACCCATTGTACTTCCCCTTTTCCCAACTTGACACCATTTAGATAATAATCTCTGCCTTCCCATTTTTGCTACCAAAGTGGAAACCTCCGCATTACGCGGAAATGGTTTCATGGCATAGTTCACTGATGGGACTGAAGTCTGACTTTTAATCCCCAGGGACTGATGGTCTGCATCATAGGGTACTTAACATAGACTCTGCGAATTCCACAGACTCACAACGTGGAGGCCAGTTCTCCGGATACTTTCAAGAGCTAGATAGGGCTCATAAAGATAGCAGAGTCAGGGTATATGGGGAGAAGGCAGGAATGGGGTACTGATTGGGGATGATCAGCCATGAATAATCTGCCTAATTGCTACCAAAGTGGATACTAACATAACACGATCTTACCAGCCACCATCTGCATACCATGTTCTCTAATTTTTGCCCATAATCTCCTATGTGGATCTTTGGGAAGATCACATTGAAGGCGGTGCTACTGCTATCCAAATATATGCCGCTATTTCATCTTTCATAATTGATTCTGTCATCTTCCCCACCACCAATGTCAGGCTAACTGGCTCGAAGTGCTGAATGCCCTACTCCTGCACCTATTGTCTATTGTGTTTGTCTATAATTCCCTGTTTTCTCTCTCCCGCCTTTCTTAAAAAGTGGGATAATATAAGTTACCCTCCAATCCACAGGAACTGATCCTGAATCTATAGAACATTGGAAAATGATTACCAATGCGCCCATGATTTCTAGAGTCACTTCCGTAAGTACCTTAGGATACAGACCATCAAGCCCTGGGGATTTATCAGCCTTCAGTCCTATCAACACCATTTTCTGCCTAATGTGAATTTCCTTCAGTTCCCTCGTCTCCCTATATCCTCTGGCTACTAGTACATTAGGGAGATTGTTTGTCCTCCTTAGTGAAGACAGATCCGAAGTACCTGTTCAACTCATCTGCCATTTCCCCATAATAAATTCACCCTTTTCAGTCTTCAAGGATCCAATTTTGGACTTAACTAATTTTTTTCCTCTTCACATACCTATAGAAGCTTTACTATCCTCCTTTATAATCTTGGCTCATCTATTCTCCCTGTATTGCCTTTATAGGTATCATCTGTTGCTCTTTAAAAGTTACCCAATCCTGTGGCTTCCCGCTCATCATTGCTGTTACACTTCTCTTTTATTTTTACACTGTTCTTGACTTCCCTTGTCAGCCACGGTCGCCTCTTACTCCCCTTAGAATCTTTCTTCCTCTTTGGAATGAACTGCTCCTGCACCTTCTGTATTATTCCCAGAAATACCTGCCATTGTTGTTCCTCTGTCATCCCTGCTAGAGTATCTTTCCAGTCAACTTTGGCCAGCTCCCCCCTCATGCCTCCATAGTTCCATTTGCTCAACTGTAATACTGACACTTCCAATTTTCCCCTCCTCCCACTCAAATTGTAGATTAAAATTTATCATATTATGGTCACTACCTTTAATGGCTTCTTTACCTTGAGTTCCCTTATCAAATCCGGTTCATTCCACAACACTAAATCCAGAATTGCCTTCTCCCTGGTAGGCTGCAGTACAAGCTTCTCTAAGAATCCATCACGGAGGCACTGTACAAACTCCCTTTCTTGGGGTCCAGTACTAACCTGATTTTCCTTTTCTAACTGCATGTTGAAATCTCCCATTAGCACCATAGTAGTACCTTTGCTACATTACAATTTTAATTCTTGATTCAACTTACACCCAATATCCAGGCTACTGTTTGGGGGCCTGTAGATAACTCCCATTAGGGTATTTTTACCCTTACAATGTCTCAGTTCTATCCATTCTGACTCTACATCTTCTGATTCTATGTCACCCCTCGCAAGGGACTGAATTTCATTCCTCACCAACAGAGCTACCGCACCCCCTCTGCCACCCGTCTGTTTTTTCGATAGGACGTGTACCCTTGAAAATTCAGTTCCCAGCCCTGGCCCTCTTGCAGCCATGTCTCTGTAATTCCCACAACATCATACTTGCCAATTTCTAACTGAGCCTCAAGCTCTTCCACTTTATTTTTTTATTTTTTTATTTTATTGAGCCATCAAAAAATGGGTGCAGATTATGTTGCCAAATCCAACCTTATTTTTTCCAAATGTACATATTGAAACAGAGCATTTGAGTATTATAAAACAATATTGATGGGCATGTTTATAAAAACAACATTAAAAACTTTTTTTTAAAAAAATAATAATATTGAGGGAAAAATAAAAGTAAATAATAAAAATAAAACTAAATAAATACATAATTAAAGTGCAAAAGGTGACAACAGTACATAGGGAGCAGTTCAGCGCAATCATTCTTTGTTACAGAGAAAGGTTGAACAAGTTAGGGCTTCTTTGGAGTGCAGAAGGTTAAGGGGGGACTTGATAGAGGTTTAAAATGATGAGAGGGATAGACAGAGTTGACGTGGAAAAGCTTTTCCCTCTGAGAGTAGGGAAAATTCACACACAAATGGGGCCAGATTTTAATTAATTAAATGAAGTTGGGGTATCCTTTAGAACTTCTATCTTATTCTTTCTAAATGTAATGTACTGGTCAAGTCATGAAGCCACATTCTGGAATTGGGTTCAAGAAGGAACTGCAGATGCTGGAAGATTGAAGGTACACAAAAATGCTGGAGAAACTCAGCGGGTGCAGCAGCATCTATAGAGCGAAGGAAATAGGCGGCGTTTCGGGCCGAAACCCTTCTTCAGTCTGAAGAAGGGTTTCGGCCCGAAACGTCGCCTACTTTGTTCGCTCCATAGATGCTGCTGCACCCGCTCAGTTTTTCCAGCATGGTTTGTAGTACCTTCTGGAATAGGGAGCTATGTGTTAATTTTTCCATGACAAGAGCAGTAGTTTGCTTTTATTAATTGGTTGACTCTAGCAGAGGAATATTCTTTCTGAGCAGTAATGTACTGAGTCAAGTCATGATGATTCAGCTTGGGTTCAAAGAAGATTAATATGCTGACTCTAGGTTTAAGGGATGTTACAAAAATGTCTGAGATCAGCTTAAAGCATATCTAGACCAGAAGGAAATAGGCGAGCTGGGGGCATGATACAAAGTTATGAAAAAGAGTAGCATCTGAAAAGTGACATTTATCACAAGTAGCAGAAACATTTGGATATATACTGTGTAATTTTACCTTGGACGAGTGAAGTCTATGTATAATTTTGAATTGTATGAGGCAGTGTCTAGCATTGTTGAGAGCACCTATATATCTTGATGAGGATTTCCTCCCAGATACCCCAGGGATTTGCACAGGTATTTCTTTTTCCCAATGGGCTAAGACTTCGCTAGAGGACCGGAGTGGTTCTTATTAGGACATCATACCGCTTAGGAGATGAATTTGTCTTTATGTCCTGTTTTAAGGCAGTCATCCATTTTTGCCTGACTGCCTCTCAACTTCAAATCCCGACAGATGCTTTCCTATATAATCCCTGATTTGCAAGTATCTGAAGAAGTTACTATTTGGGAGTTCAATTTTTTTTTTGTAGCGGTGTAAAGGTGGCAAACGTACCATCGATATATAGGTCTCGGACATTGGGGATTCCTAATTCACTCCATGTAAAGAAAGTCTTATCTAAAATAGATGGCTTGAATGTGGGGTTGTTTGCTATGGGCAAAGCGAGAGATATAGGTTTAAGGTCAAAGTAGGTTCTGATTTGCTTCCATATATGTATCAAATTCTGTATAACAGGATTAAATCCATAATATGATTTATCAATTGAAGTAGGAGCTAGTAGTACACCTATTGAGTATGGGTGACAATCTTCTTGTTCTATTTTTAGCCAATTCAGAGGGATGTTTGAGGTGTCAAGCCAGAAAGCAAAGGACTTGATGGCAGAGGCCCAGTAATATAATCTGAAATTTGGAAAAGCAAGCCCGCCCTTAGTTTTTGATTTGTAGAACTGATTTTTGTTTATCCTTTGAGTTTTGTATTCCACATGAAAGGTATTATTATCAAATCTAATCTCTTAAAAATGTTTTTGTAAGAGAAATAGGAATTTTCTGAATTAGGTATAGTAGCTGGGGTCCGAAGATCATTTTAATGGTATTCACTCTTCTGAGTAAGGAAATTGGAAGAGTTTTCCAGAATTGGATTTTGCAATTTAGGTTTTATAATAAGGGAAGGAAATTGGCCTGTAGAAGGGAAGAGTAATGCTTTGTAACCTAAATCCCTAGATAGGTCAATTTATCTGTTGTTACTCTGAAAGGAAAATTCTCCAATGTATCTGAGGGGATGAACTGGCAACAGTATACTTTTATTCCAGTTAATACTGTAGCCTGAAAATGTACCAAACAGATTAATATTTTCCAGTATCGCTGGAATAGTGGTTTGAGGTTTCGTTATGTACAGGAGGATATCATCCGCGTATAAAGATATTTTATTTGTAGTCTCTTTTGTGTCATAACCACTGAATACGGGGATCTAATCGAATTCTCTGAGCAAATGGTTCTATAGCAAGGGCAAATATTAATGCTGATAGGGGGCAGCCCTGTCTTGTTCCCCAGAACAAATTATAGGGAGATGAGAGCGTTTGCTTTATGAGAACATGTTCTGTCAGATTTTTGCACAGAAGCTTAATCCATTCCAAAAAGTTGTATCCAAAGTTAAATCTCTTGAGAAGCTCGAATAAGTATGGCCATTCAATCTGGTCAAGCATTAGTATAGCCAGGTCATTGTTTCCTTCTCTTTTTGTGCACATGATATTAAACAGACATCTCAAGTTAAAGGTGGATTGTCTATTAGATATGAACCCCGTTTGATCTTTGTCTATTAATTTACTTATTAATGGGCTTAACTTACTGACTTACTTTATTAATTTATTGAACATGTTAAGAAATACAAACACAAATAAACTTGTAGGCAATAAAAAAAAGAAAATAAAACACAAAGGAAAACAAACAAATAAGTAACTCAAATAATGCAAATAATATCGTTCATGTTCAAAAGGGGTAAGAAGAAGCTCGAAAACGTTTCTGGTCCTACCCCCTCTTATTTTCTATACATTTTCATGGAAAAACAAAATAATGGGAAAAAATGGACCCAAAATCTGTTGAACAGTCCACAAACAAGAAATAACCAAACAGAAAAGAAAATCACTGGTCCTGCTCATAACCATTCAATCTTTTATTTCTGAAGAGTGTTTTTAGTTTGAATAGAGTCTTACATTTTTTCAGCTCATCATGGCAGTTATAGGTGACCAACCTTTTATCCGAAATTCCGGAAACCGAAAAGCTCCGAAAATCGGACATTTTCGGTCCTGGAAAAAAGGGAGGGTATATTGCCGGGGAGAGTAGGAATCCCTAGACCTAGTACAGTGAGCATCCACGGAGGGTCGCTCGGCGAGGTTCCGCGGTCACCTCTCCGGGTGACCCTCAGTGGACACTCACTGAACTAGGTCTAGGGATTCACAAAAATGCTGGAGAAACTCCACGGGTGCAGCAGCATCTATGGAGCGAAGGAAGCAGGTAAAGCTTCGGGCCGAAACCCTTCCTCAGACTGCCCTATCAGTCCCCCCTATCAGTCTGAGGAAGGGTTTCGGCAAAGGGAGGGGAGAGAAGGGAAAAGAGAGAGGAAGGATCTGCCGGACATGCTGTGTGTATGTGTGTTTGTTTGGCGGAGTCTGAGGGGAGAAGGAGAGAAGGGAAGGGAGGGAGGGAAGGGAGGGAAAGGTCCAGCGGCGGGAACGGATGCATGGGTCCGGGCGTCAGTTAAGTCCGAGGGTTGTAAACGTTGCTGCAACCCCCAGCCCGGCCCTCCGTGTATTGTTCACCGCGTCTTCCTGGAGAGAGGGGGGAGGGCGGGAGCCGGGGCTGTGTGCGTGAAGCACGGCGACTAGAGGGATGGGAGAGCTGCCCCGGGAGCGTGAGGGCACCTCCCCCTTCTCCATTCCCCCTCACACCCCCCTCCCCATCTACCCCTTTCTTCCCCCTCTACCTCTCTACTCTCTCTCGGCCCGCAGCGATCTGCCGGACATGCTGTGTGTGTGTGTGTGTGTTTGTTTGGCGGTGTCTGAGGGGAGAAACGCCGGCACTAAGAGCGAGCGAATGCGCGGACAGAACGGACAAAAGCAACGATCATAGGTCGGAATAGGTGACCAAAGATCTTTGTAGGTGACATTTCGGGTCGAGACCCCTCTTCTGACTGACTCAGGGGAAAGAGGAGCAAGAGCTATGGACGGTACTAAGGACAAGTGAATGGAAGATATGCCGATATCTCCCGTTTCCCTTTCCCTTGACTATCAGTCTGAAGAAGGGTCTCGACCCGAAATGTCTACCAACGCCGCTCTATGAACGTTGCTTTCGTCCGTCTGTCCACGCTTTCGCTCGCTCTTGGTGCCGGCGCTTCTCCCCTCATGGCAGCTATTGAAAAAGTCGGCCCGAAATATCACCTATTTCCTCCTATTATCACGTATTCCTCATCAGAGAGGCAGCCTGATCCGCTGATTTACTCCAGCCTTTTGTGTCTGTCTTCGGTTTAATCAGCATCTGCAGTATGTGCCGTTTAAAAAGTACAAGGCATGTGCCGTTTAAAAAGGAAGTGATGAAAAACATTTAAAACATTTAACAACACCTAAGCTGTTCCCCCGCAACGCTGCGAGAGGCATAACTGAAGTCGGGTCGGGGTTACTGAAACGACGGAGGTTACGCTCCGGTGTGGACTACGGGTCAGTTCATTGTATTTCGCAGGAGTGGACCATCTTGCGCGCTATAAGATCTTTGCTCCAATTGATTTGATTACTCTAGCGCAGGGCCCCCTTAGGCGCAGGGCCCAATTGGGAGAACTAGGTCCTATCGGCTAAAGGCCGGCCCTGACCGGGTAACTGCCGGGATCGAGGCGCAAACTCGTGACCTTGCGGCCACGAGCCGAGCACTCTACCACTGAGCCACATGTTAAAATCTACGCTAAAAACCTTCCATTCGGAAAACCGAAAAATCCCGAAATCCGAGAAGTGTCTGGTCCCAAGGCTTTCGGATAAAAGGTTGTGCACCTGTATTCCAGAGACTAACACCCCTGTTACAATGCTTAGCAATGTTACAAAATTTCTCAGATTTAAAAAATCAAAGTCTTGCAAAGAATTTATTTATATCAGATGAATCGCATAACAATAACTTTCCTTTGACACTGTAATTCACTTTCATATCTCAAGTATTAAAAAATATTATGACCATTTTCATACTCGGAAATTAGCATCTTGTTCCCTATTTATTTTCAAGATGGCATTTTGACAAAAACGGAGATCTGTGATCTTGGATAGTCAAGCAAAAGGCATTTCTTCAAGGAAATTGATTATTAGAAAGTTTTAAATAGCGGAAGTGTCCAAAGATTATTCACAAATAACTCTCAATCAATATAACATGATTTTTAGCGCTATCTAATTTTACATTAATTTATAGGCCAAATGGAAGGAATTTAAGTGTTCAATTTTGGTGTAAAAAAATGCCCTTATTTAAGAGAGGATTATATTTTCTCAGTGGGCTATGTTCATGTGGGGAACGCGCTGGTTTTGGAACGTTGACATAGCGTTTTTTTTTTCCTGGATTAGTGCCCTCAAATGCCTTTAGGCCTCCCAAATACTGCGGTGGTTATAAAAATCATTTGTTTCAAAATGAATATATTCGTTATTTAGATAACTTGATATTCAGGGTTATATATATGCCCATTTAATGTAAAAATAAGGTACTATACCAATTTAATTGTTTGCTTTATAAAACCCCAGGGGGATTCTGCGAGAGGTTGCGAAATCAGAGAGTAATTTTAAAACTATTATAACTATATTATCGAGGCCTATAAAACTAATAATACCTTTTGCGACCGGGTCTTGCAGCGATTTTTCGTTAATGATTTACTAGGCTGAACATGTGCGATTAGTACAGCCTAGTAAAAATCGCGTTTTAAACCCGCCCCCTCCAAACAGCGCCAAAATCGCCGACATGGCTGAGGGCAGATTCCCAATGACGATTCAGGTAGGTTTTGTAACATACCTACTTTGCTGTAACACAATGGAGTTTTGCGCTAGTTCTTATTGCCGGTTTTTCGAATATATAGGTTCCTCTCAGGGCTTAATCCATTGGCAAAGATTTTAGCAAATAGCTTGCCATTTATATTTAGCAGTGAGATCGGACGGTATGAACTTACTTCTTGGGCATCTTTTCCTTTCTTATGAATCACTGTAATTGTTGCTTCAGTCAGTGATGGTGGTAGGGCTCCGTCCGATTGTGCTTGGCTATACATTCTATATATATATACGGTGTCAGAGTATCATTACATTTCTTGTATAATTCACTTGGAAGTCCACTGGGCCTGGTGCTTTACCATTTTTAAGAGACCAGATGGCTTTTTGAATCTCTACAACACGGAGATCAAAGTTAAGATCAGTTAAGAAAGTTAAGCAAAAGGCATTCTTCTTCACTCAATTTAGGGAGATTGCATTTATTAAGAAAGTCATTTATGACAGGGGAGTTTGCGGTGCATCTGGGCGTATATAGGCTGGAATAAAACTCTAGGAATCTATCATTTATGTCTTTGGATTTTGTTAGTGCTGTTCCATTGTCACTCTTAATTTTATGTATTGTTCGGTCAGTCTCCATTTTTCTTAGCTGCCGTGCCAATAATTTGTGCTGTCTGTCTCCAAATTTGAAGTTTTTTTGTTTGGTGTATAAAAACGCCTTGCTTATTTTTGCAGAGAGTAATTGATTATATTGATATCTCAAATTTGCTATGTTCCTGTGTAAATCAGGGGAGGGAGAGAGTGCGTTACCCCGGCCAATTGTTGGATCTGTTTTTCGCATTCTTCTATTTTTATTTTATTGTTTTTTTTTCCTTGCAATTTCAAATGACACATCCCCTCAAATAGGCTTTAAAGGCCTCCCACAATGTGGCAGGGGTGGTTTCTGGGATATCATTTGTTTCAAAATAAATATTAATTTGGGTATTTAAATATTCACAAAACCCTTTTTCAGTTAGGAGATGCGGGTTCAGTCTCCACGTTCTATATGATGAGGTCATGTTTTCCAAGTACAGTGAAAAAGTGAGAGGAATGTGATCTAAGATCCCAATATTGTGATATTTAATATTTGTTGTAATTAATTTTGTATCTACCAGGAAATAATCGATTCTACTGTATGAGTTATGTACTGACGAGTAAAAAGAGTAGTCTTTACCTGCAGGGTTCTCGATCCGCCATACATCTGAAAGATTCATATTTTTGAGGAACGTATTTAGGAGTTCACGAATTGGTTCTTGGGATCTTTATGGTGGATGATCTGTCAAGATGTGGATCCAAAACAGTGTTAAAGTCTCCTCCTATTATTAGTTTTTTTTTAGATATATCAGGTGTAAGGGCAAAGAGCTTTTTGATGAATGAAGGGTTGTCTATATTGGGCCCGTATATATTAACTAGAGTTAAGGATGTATTGTGTATCTCCCCTGTCACGACCAGATACTGTCCTTCCTTGTCAGCAATTGTTTTGTTATAAATGAAGGGTATCCCTTTTCTTATTAATATCGCTGTTCCTCTTGCCTTTGTGGACAAGGTTGTATGATTATATGTCTTTTATCCATTTTGCCCTGAGTCTAGTGTGAGTGTCATTCTTTAGATGTGTTTCTTGCAAAAACATTATATCTGAATTCAGTGATCTCAAACGAGCCTGTTCTTTGCCTCTTTTGACTGGGTTGTTTACTCCTCTAGTATTCCAACTTGTGAATGGCAAACCTTTTTTGTACCTGTCTCATTGCTTACGTTACTTTGCATCCTAATTGTGTATCATATGGGGTGTCTTTATCTACAAGAGTTCTGTCTTCCTGAATAGATCCGTCCCTGTCTGATTTTCTCTGTGTTTTCTGCATTATAACTAGTAACATACCTAACAACAATAACAAAAATAAAATATCTCTAGCCATTACCAAAATAGTTATGGCGCGAGTTCACTTTGGGGAAAACAAGAAACAAAAGAAATAATAATAAATATATATATAAATAAATAAATGTCAAACTTAAGAAGCTTCTCCACTAAGTAACTGTAAACCTTGTTTACTTCCGTTACTTCTTACCTTAAAAATAGCTCGACAACTTTCCAAAAATATAAGAAAGAAAAACAGCTGATTATAACATAGTATCAATTAATTAGTTAACAACAGTTAGAGAACTTGTGAGGCTGGAGCATCCGGTGTATGATATGTTTTGTTGTTGTGTCGGACGGTGTTCTGAGGAGGTGTGCCGCATAGTCCTGGGCTTTTTGGGGATGGGTGAATGACGTTTGCTCGCCGTTGTAGGTCACCAGGAGTCTTGCTGTGTAGATCAGGCCGTATCTCATGCCGGGTTGGGCCCATAGCATTTCTCGAGTTTTAGTGAAGAGTGCTCTCCATTTCGCGATGGTCGGTGGGTAGACGGGGAAGATCTGGATCTTTTTTCCTTGGTATTAGATGTTTCTTGTTGACAACGTTTTGCGTAGGATATCTTCCAGGGTATGGTAGTAATTCAATTCAATTCAATTCAATTCAAAACACTTTATTTGTCCCCGAGGGGCAATTTAAAAGGGCGCATTACAGTAGCTTTTTTAAAAAGGGACACAATCAACAACCATAAGCAGCATGCATACTGCACAATCAACCAGCACACGCATTTCACAGACACACTGCACAATCACACAACACACACCGCACATCAACATTCAACACACAGCAATAGTTTTTAAAGTGCTTCCTAAGTGCTTCAATTAAAAAGTGCATATAGAAGGTTATTTCATTTCATATGTTCATGAGTCAGTGATCAGCATTAAAAAGCTGGACAGCCCTGGGGATGAAGGTTAGCCTTCCTCCTCTGTGTCCGACAACCCGGACAGCGGAGTCTGCGTCCTGAGGGGAGCCACTCAAACTAAGGAAACAGGATGTGAGAGGGGTCCTGAAGAATCCTGCGTGTTAACTTTACAGACTGTTGTATATGTATTACAAAGGGGCGGGGAGGTTTAGAGGGTGCGGGTCGCTGCCGGAGGGTCCTGTGCGCTCTGTAGAGTGTCTCCTGCAGGAGTTGGGCAATCAAATCTCTCAGTTTGGGCCCTTCCTTCCCGGAACCCCGATGATTCTGACATTGTGTCTTCTCGATCTGCCTTCTAAGTCCTGACATTTTTGAATAATCTTTTCCAGCTCCGAGCCGCTTGTTTTGTAGCATGCTAACTATCCTAGTGGAACGAGGCTGACTTTTCCATCTCCTTGATAGTATTGTTGTGTAAGGTCGACGATGTCTCAAGCTTAGAGATGGAAGTTTGTAAATCTCTTTAGCCGTGGTTATTTCCTCTCTTAAGTCCGTGTAAACATTCTTGATACGGCTGTCAATGGATGGGCATATGTCCCTCTTAATTTGGGCTATCTCAGTCCTTAGCACAGCAATAGCACCTAGCACAGCCTTGTTGGATGGGTCTTCTTCCTCCTCATTCATCTCATCCGGCATCGGCATGTCAGGCAAGGGTGGTGCTTGGTCCAGGCCTAGATTGCTTGAGTCATTTTTCTTGGTTTTGGTCTTCCTCATATCAACTTTGTCTCTCCTGTTTGCGTAAATTTTGTTCTCTTGATGACAACATTTCAATAAAAGACTTATGTGGTTGTATCAGCATTTTTGTATATTTAAAAAGGTTAAATTGTCAGCTATCAGGTAACGCTGTTACTCTTTCATCGCTCAACTGCGCCCACTTTATTTCTTATACTTCGTACTTTCATATACAACACATTGACCTTTGTGTTCATCTCCCCTCTCACACCGGTCACTTTTGGCCATGACCTTACTCTCTTATCCCTTCTCGAACTTTTCTTCCCATTAATTCGGGCGTCTCTTGTAACTTTTCCTGTACTCCCTGTACTTCCCCTTCAACTCCATCTTTGTACTCCCAATTTGTCAACCCCCCCCCCCACTATTTAGTTTAAACCCACAGCACTAGCAAACTTGCCTGCCAGAACGTTGGTCCCCTCCAGTTAAGGTGCAACCCGTCCCTTTTGTACAGGTCACCCCTACCCCAAAATAAATCCCAGTGGTCTATAAATCTAAATCCTTGCTCCCTGCACCAGCCCCCAGACACATATTCAGATCCCCTATCACTCTGTTCCTGCCCTCACTAGCATGAGGTACTGGAAGCAATCCAGCGATAACCACCCTAGAAGTCCTGTTTTTCAGTCTTCTTCCTAGCTATCTAAACTGGCATTGCAGAACCTCCTTCCTCTTGTTCCCGAAGTCGTTTGAGCCCACGTGCACAACTACTGCCGGCTGTTCATCTTCCCTCTCGAGGATGTTCTGAATTTGGTGCGATATTTTGAACCCTGGCACCAAGGAGGCCACAGACCATCCGTGAGTCTCGCCTGCCGCCACAGAATCCCCTGTCTACACCTCGGACAATGGAGTCACCCACCGCTGTCGCTCTGCCCGTCATCGGCCTCGCTAGTCGAGTCTCATCACAACAATTGGAGCCACCGACTTGTCCTCCGCTCAATCTGGTAGCGTCGTCTGCCCCGACTGCTCCAGAAAGGGTGTACGTGTTTCCATTTGGCACAGCCACTGGGGTCTCCTGCACTCCACGGCTATTCCCTTTTCTCCCAGTCACCCGCCTTTGCTCTTCCTGTATCTTTGGTGAGACTCACTGTAGATCCTGTCCAGGAAACTCGTTTTCCCAGATGGCCCTGACATCATCCAGCTGCTTCTCCAGTTCCCCAACATGTTCATTCAGGAGCTGCACCTGGACACAATTCCCGCAGGTGTAGTCTCCAGAAGCTCCAGAGGTGTCCTTGTCTTCCCACATCCTGCAGGAGACACCCTGCTCCACCCTGCCATTCCTTCAGAAGGTAAAAGTCATTATTTCTAACATATAGTCTCCTTGCCTCACCAACTCGCTGAAGACTCTTGAGCAAAAGACTCGCATTTTACTCACAAGACGCGCTTTTTAAATCTTCTTTCCCTCTGACTCACCCACTTCCAGCCAATCCTAGCTCTTGCTGCTTCTGGCTGTTCCTTCTCTCCTACCTTCATGGTATTTCATTAGCAGATGCATAGAAACACGAGATTCCTCTCCAAGTCACAAACTATGCTGACTTGAAAATTCATTGAGGTATATAAGATATAGAAGGTAGGCCATTCGGCCCATCAAGTCTACTGCGCCATTCAATCGTGGCTGATCTGTCACTCCTAACTCCATTCTCCTGCCTTATCCCCATTAACTCTGACATCTGTACTAATCAAGAATCTATCTATCTCTGCCTTAAATATATCCACTGACTTTGCCTCCACATCCTTCTGTGGCAAGAATTCCACAGATTCACCACTCTCTGACTAAAGAAATTCCTCCTCATCTCCTTCCTAAAAGAATGTCCTTTAATTATGAGGCTATTACCTCTAGTCCTAGACTCTCCCATTAGTGGAAGCATCCTCTCCACATCCACTATCCAAGCCTTTCACTATTCTGTATATCTCAATTAGGTCCCCCTCAGTCTTCTAAAGTCCAGAGAATATAGAGCCCAGTGCCGTCAAACACTCATTCCTGGGATAATTCTTGTAAACCTCCTCTGGACCCTCTCCAGAGCCAGCATATCCTTCCTGAGATATGGTGCACAAAATTGCTCACAATATTCCAAGTGCGTCCCTTCCAGTGCCTTATAGAGCCTCAGCATTACATCTCTGTTTTTGTATGTAAGCCCTCGAAATAAATGCTAGCATTGCGTTTGCTTTCTGTACTACTGATTTGACTTGCAGGTTAACTTTTTGGGAATCCAGCACAAGCACTCCCAAGTCCCTTTGCTCCTCCAATTTCTGGATTCTCTCCCCATTTAGAAAAGAATCCACGCCTTTATTTCTACTACCGAAGTGCATGACCCCACACTTTGCTACACCATATTCCATCTGCCACTTCTCTGATCACTCTCCCAACCAATCCAAGTCCTTCTGCAGAGTCCTTTCTATCCTACACTATCTGCCCCTCCACCTATTTCCTTATCATCCACAAATTTGGCACAAAGCCTCCAATCATTAATATACAGTGTGGAGTAGCGGCCCCTGCACCCTTCAGGCTTCCCAAGCACATTCTCTCTAGTAATAGCCACTCCACTAACTTCCACCGCCTGACTCTCTTGAATTTCAGGCATGTAACTGGTGCCTTTCACTGTGAAGACTTACAAAAAGGTTATTCAACTCTGCTATTTCTTTATTCCCCATTATCACTTCTGCATTATTTTTCAGCGGTCCAATGTCCACTTTTGCCTCTTTCTTACTCTTTATATAACCGAAGAAACTAGCTATCCTCTTTCATATTATTAGATATTTCATCCTTTCTCCCTGTATTGTCTATTTAGTTACCTTCTGTTGTTCTTTCAAAGCTTCCCAATCGTCTGGGTTCTCACTAATCTTTGCAATGTTTTCTGCTTTCTCTTTTAGTTTTATATAATGTCCTTTCCTTTCTCCCTAGAATCTCTCTCCCTCGTTGGAATGAAAAGGTTTGCATCTTACGAATGATTCCCAGAAATCCCTGCCATTGCTGTACCACCATCATCCCAGCTAGCATCACTTTCCAGTCAACTTTGGCCAGCTCCTGCTCATGCCTTTGTAGTCCCCTTTGCTCAGCTGCAATACCGACACATCCCATTCTTAACATTTCCATCCCATTAATTCTGGAGCCTTCAGTAACATTTCCTGCACAACTCCACCCATAAACTTCCAATTTGTTGACCTTGCCCCCTCCCACCCCCCTCTATCTATCTATCTATCTATCTATCTATCTATCTATCTATCTATCTATCTATCTATCTATCTATCTATCTATCTATCTATCTATCTATCTATCTATCCTATTACTAAAAGTCTCATCTTGACCACTTTCTGTCTTTCTGTTGTAAATACATTTTAGAAAAAATACTACCCTATATCGCTATGATTTGTTCGCCATCTTACTCGCCATCCTCCACTCCTCCAACCGGCCCAAGGTTTTTTCCGATCGGTTCAATAATAAAAAAGTTATGAATGTTTTAAAAATCGTGAGATCAGCTGATTGGTCTTCTTGCCTGTCATAGAAACATAGAAAATAGGTGCAGGAGTAGGCCATTCGGCCCTTCGAGCCTGCACCGCCGTTCAATATGATCATGGCTGATCATCCAACTCATTATCCTGTA
Organism: Leucoraja erinaceus; assembly: GCF_028641065.1. Taxonomy (NCBI): domain Eukaryota; kingdom Metazoa; phylum Chordata; class Chondrichthyes; order Rajiformes; family Rajidae; genus Leucoraja; species Leucoraja erinaceus. The sequence continues at coordinate 519,782 of NC_073398.1, forward strand.
CCTACCTTCGATCCATACCCCCTGATCCCTTAGCCACAAGGGCCACATCTAACTCCCTCTTAAATATAGCCAATGAACTGATCTCAACTACCTTCTGTGGCAGAGAATTCCAGAGATTCACCACTCTCTGTGTAAAAAAATGTTTTCCTCATCTCGGTCCTAAAAGATTTCCCCCTTATCCTTAAACTATGACCCCTTGTTCTGGACTTCCCCAACATCGGAAACAATTTTTGCATCTAGCCTGTCCATCCCCTTAAGAATTTTGTAAGTTTCTATAAGATAGCGAGGTCAGGATGGAAACCCGGTCTCTGGCACTGTGAGGCACCATCTCTCCCGAGTATTCTACAAATTAAATCCAAAAAACGAATAGCAATTTCATTTTGACAATGGATGAATAAAAAGCGAGTTTGGTATTACATAGAAACATAGAAAATAGGTGCAGGAGTAGGCCATTCGGCCCTTCGAGCCTGCACCGCCATTCAATATGATCATGGCTGATCATCCAACTCAGTATCCCATACCTGCCTTCTCTCCATACCCTCTGATCCCCGTAGCCACAAGGGCCGCATCTAACTCCCTCTTAAATATAGCCAATGAACTGGCCTCGACTACCCTCTGCGGCAGAGAGTTCCAGAGATTCACCACTCTCTGTGTGAAAAAAAGTTCTTCTCATCTCGGTTTTAAAGGATTTCCCCCTTATCCTTAAGCTGTGACCCCTTGTACTGGACTTCCCCCCACATCGGGAGCAATCTTCCTGCATCTAGCCTGTCCAACCCCTTAAGAATTTTGTAAGTTTCTATAAGATCCCCTCTCAATCTCCTAAATTCTAGAGAGTATAAACCAAGTCTATCCAGTCTTTCTTCATAAGACAGTCCTGACATCCCAGGAATCAGTCTGGTGAACCTTCTCTGCACTCCCTCTATGGCAATAATGTCCTTCCTCAGATTTGGAGACCAAAACTGTACGCACTACTCCAGGTGTGGTCTCACCAAGACCCTGTACAACTGCAGTAGAACCTCCCTGCTCCTATACTCAAATCCTTTTGCTATGAAAGCTAACATATAATTCGCTTTCTTCACTGCCTGCTGCACCTGCATGCCTACTTTCAATGACCGGTGTACCATGACACCCAGGTCTTGCTGCATCTCCCCCTTTTCCTAGTCGGCCACCATTTTAGATAATAGTCTGCTTTCCTGTTTTTGCCACCAAAATGGATAACCTCACATTTATCCACATTATACTGCATCTGCCAAACATTTGCCCACTCACCCAGCCTATCCAAGTCACCTTGCAGTCTCCTAGCATCCTCCTCACAGCTAACACTGCCCCCCAGCTTAGTGTCATCCGCAAACCTGGAGATATTGCATTCAATTCCGTCATCCAGATAATTAATATATATTGTAAATAGCTGGGGTCCCAGCACTGAGCCTTGCGGTACCCCACTAGTCACTGCCTGCCATTGGGAAAAGGACCCGTTTACTCCTACTCTTTGCTTCCTGTTTGCCAGACAGTTCTCTATCCACATCAATACTGAACCCCCAATGCCGTGTACTTTAAGTTTGTATACTAATCTCTTATGTGGGACCTTGTCGAAAGCCTTCTGGAAGTCCAGATACACCACATCCACTGGTTCTCCCCTATCCACGCTACTAGTTACATCCTCGAAAAATTCTATAAGATTCGTCAGACATGATTTACCTTTCGTAAATCCATGCTGACTTTGTCCAATGATTTCACCACTTTCCAAATGTGCTGCTATCCCATCTTTAATAACTGACTAGCAGTTTCCCCACTACTGATGTTAGACTAACTGGTCAGTAATTCCCCGTTTTCTCTCTCCCTCCCTTCTTAACAAGTAGGGTTACGTTTGCTACCCGCCAATCCTCAGGAACTACTCCAGAATCTAAAGAGTTTTGAAAGATTATTACTAATGCATCCACTATTTCTGGAGCTACTTCCTTAAGTACTCTGGGATGCAGCCTATCTGGCCCTGGGGATTTATTGGCCTTTAATCCATTCAATTTACCCAACACCACTTCCCGGCTAACCTGGATTTCACTCAATTCCTCCAACTCCTTTGACCCGCGGTCCCCTGCTATTTCTGGCAAATTATTTATGTCTTCCTTAGTGAAGACGGAACCAAAGTAGTTATTCAATTGGTCCGCCATATCCTTGTTCCCCATGATCAACTCACCTGTTTCTGACTGCAAGGGACCTACATTTGTTTTAACTAATCTCTTTCTTTTCACATATCTATAAAAACTTTTGCAGTCAGTTTTTATGTTCCCTGCCAGTTTTCTTTCATAATCTATTTTTCCTTTCCTAATTAAGCCCTTCGTCCTCCTCTGCTGGTCTCTGAATTTCTCCCAGTCCTCCGGTATGCTGCTTTTCTGGCTAATTTGTACGCATCATCCTTCGCTTTGATACTATCCCTGATTTCCCTTGTTATCCACGGATGTACAGATGCACAACCTTTTATCCGAAAGCCTTGGGACCGGACACTTTTCGTAATTCAGAATTTTTCGGCTTTCGGAATGGAAGATTTTTAGCGTAGATTTTAACGCTGGCGCAGTGGTAGAGTGCTCGGCTCATATCCGCAAGGTCGCGAATTTGCGCCTCGATCCCGGCAGTTACTCGATCGCGAGTTTGAGTCTTCAATGTAGTTTTTTCTTGCAGAATAGGAGAGAATAGGGAGGGTCAGGCTGGGATCATTCTCTGTGAGATGATCTTAGTGCGGGAGACAAGTGTAGGAGAGGTGTACTGACTGTGTGGGCAGCACTTTGGAAGTGATTGCCCACCATTCTCAAAAGCCGCTGTGTCTCCCTGTCCCTCCAGCTCCAGAGGAATCCGCTCCCCGATGGGCCGCTACGGTGACAAGTGGCAGTTCGCCCACAGTCCGAGCTGCGCCCCCTCATCCGCAACCCGGGTTCCTCTGGAGTTGGAGCGGGGCTGGGCTAGAGTTGTTGCTGGCTGTGAGTCTCTGGGATCTCCGTGCTTGCAGTGGGCCTGGGGGCCGGTGTCCCGATGAGGGGGCGCAGCTCGGGCTGTGGGCGAACTGCCACTTGTTGCCGTAGCGGCGCATCGGGGAGCGGCTTCTGGTGGTCCTGACGTCTCTCAGCTCCTGTCCAGGGGTGTGGCCGGAGGCGTCAGGACCAACAGGAACCCGCTCCCCGATGCGCCGCTACAGCGACAAGTGGCAGTTCGCCCACAACTCGAGCTGCGCCCCCTCATCCGGAAACCGGGTTCCTCTGGAGTTGGAGCGGGGCTGGGCTAGAGTTGCTGCTGGCTGTGAGTCTCCGTGCTTGCAATCGGTGTCCCGTTGGTCCTGACGTCTCCAGCCTGGACTGGAGCTGAGACTGGGAACTGTTCCGCCCTTGCCCCCTCCCTCTGCAACTGCAAATAACCCCACAGTTCCCAGTCTCAGCTCCTGTACAGGGGGTTGGCCGGAGACGTCACAGCCCGAGCTGCGCCCCCTCATCCGCAACCCCAAGACCAATACGCACTTTGCACACCATCAGCTTCGGTCCCTACGTGGAGCGTGTTCCTCTGGAGTTGGAACGGGGCTGGGCTGCTGCTGGCTGTGGGTCTCTGGGATCTCCATGCTTGCAGTGGGCCTGGGGGCCGGTGTCCCGTTGGTCCTGACGTCTCCGGTGACTGGCACTGGCTCCGACGTGAAGACAGTGCAAAGCCCTCGCGCAGGTGCAATGGGCGGGGAGCTGGAGGGGAGGGAAGGGGTCACACACATGGCCTGGAAGCAGAGGGGTGTAGGTGGGGTGAAACTTAAGGGAGCGACAATTTGCTGCTGCGGCCCGCTGAAAAAAGCAGAGGGAAACATAGAAACATGTAGGTGCAGGAGTAGAAACTCGAAGGGCAGCGACAATTTGCTGCTGCCCGTACCTGCCCGATCCCCTGGCCACAAGGCCACATTAAAATATAGCCAATGAACTGGCCTCAACTACCCTCTGTGGCAGAGACTCACCAGAGATACACTGTGTATCGTTTTAAAGGATTTCCCCCTTATCTTCTGTGACCCCTTGTCCTGGACTTCCCCAACATCGGAAACAATCTTCCTGCATCTAGCCTGTCCAACCCCTTAAGAATTTTGTAAGTCTGTGTATCGTGAGTCTTCCGTGGGAACTTTTTAACTCAGCGGGCAGGCAGCAGCAGATTGTCAATTATTAACCCTCCCGCGCAATATACCCTCACCTTCTCTTTTATGAATGGGGATTTAGTTCCCCTTTCTTCGAGGACTGACCGGAGGTTCCGCTGTCACCTCTGCAGGCCGCCCTCGGTGAACGTCTTCAAGGACCTTTCTTCAAGGACCGAAAAAATGTCGCTATTCGGAGCTTTTCGTTATTTGGAACTTCGGATAAAAGGTTGTGCACCTGTACTACCTTCCCTGATTTATTCTTTTGCCCAACTGGGATGAACAATTGTTGTAGTTCATCCATGCAGTCTTTAAATGTCTTCCATTGCATATCCACCGTCAACCCTTTTAGAATTAATTGCCAGTCAATCTTGGCCAATTCACATCTCATACCCTCAAAGTTACCTTTCTTTAAGTTCAGAACCATTGTTTCTGAATTAACAATGTCACTCTCCATCCTAATGAAGAACTCAATGAAGAAGATCCCCCCTCAATCTTCTAAATTCTAGTGAGTACAAGCCGAGTCTATCCAGTCTTTCTTCATATGAAAGTCCTGACATCCCAGGAATCAGTCTGGTGGACCTTCTCTGTACTCCCTCAATGGCAAGAATGTCTTTCCTCAGATTAGGAGACCAAAACTGTACGCAATACTCCAGGTGTGGTCTCACCAAGACCCTGTACAACTACAGTAGAACCTCCCTGCTCCTATACTCAAATCCTTTTGCTATGAATGCTAACATACCATTTGCTTTCTTCACTGCCTACTGCACCAGCAGGCCTACTTTTAATGACTGGTGTACCATAACACCCAGGTCTCGTTGCATCTCCCTATTTCCTAATCGGCCACCATTCAGATAATAGTCTACTTTCCTGTTTTTGCTGCCAAAGTGGATAACCTCACATTTATCCACATTATACTGCATCTGCCATGCATTTGCCCACTCACCCAGCCTATCCAAGTCACCTTGCAGCCTCCTAGCATCCTCCTCACAGCTAACACTGCCCCCCCAGCTTTGTGTCATCCGCAAACTTGGAGATATTGCATTCAATTCCCTCATCCAAATCATTAATATATATTGTAAATTGCTGGGGTCCCAGCACTGAGCCTTGCGGTACCCCACTAGTCACTGCCTGCCATTGTGAAAAGGACCGGTTTACTCCTACTCTTTGCTTCCTGTCTGCCAGCCAGTTCTCTATCCATCTGAACCCCCAATACCGTGTGCTTTAAGTTTGTATACTAATCTCTTATGTGGGACTTTGTCGAAAGCCTTCTGAAAGTCCAGATATAACACATCCACTGGTTCTCCCTTATCCACTCTACTAGTTACATCCTCGAAAAACTCTATAAGATTCGTCAGACATGATTTACCTTTCATAAATCCATGCTAACTTTGTCCAATGATTTCACCACTTTCCAAATGTGCTGCTAGTCAGTCTGTCAGTCACCATGATGAAGATCAAGCCCCTTCTGGGGGCCCTGGTGAATAAAGCCCCGGAAGCCGGACGTGAGTCAGTTACTCTTGAAGACCATGAGTGAGAGTAGAGTCCATAACTGTGATTCTATGCCATGTGTGAACTGAACTGATCTGTTTCTGCGCTTTGCTGATTGAGCTGAGCTGTGTCTGCCCCGGGAGTGAATTGAGCTGTTGCTGCCCCGTGAGTGAATTGAACTGTGCCTGCCCCGTGAGTGAATTGAACTGTTAGCCCTGCACTGTGCTCGACTTGGAATGAAATGAATTGTTAGCCCTGCACTGTGCTTGACTTGGAATGAAATGGATTGGATTGTTGGCCCTGCACTGTGCTTGACTTGGAATGACATGGATTGGATTGTTGGCCCTGCACTGTGCTTGACTTGGAATGAAATGGATTGGATTGTTGGCCCTGCACTGTGCTTGACCTGGAATGAAATGGAAAGGATTGTTGGCCCTGCACTGTGCTTGACTTGAAGGTCCCACTCACTCCAGAACTCCCACTCACACCAGAAGTCCCGCTCACTCCGTATGTCCTGTTCAGTGGAGAGGCCGCGCTCAGCTGCGTGAGTAGATTCAAGAGAGTTTTACTGTCATATATATGTTGTGTGAGTGTGTATGAGTCAGTGTGTGTGTGTGTGAGATGGAGGGTGTGTGTAAGAGAGAGAGAGATGGAGAGTGTCTGTGTGTGGCTGTGAGTGTGTGATGAATTGTGTGTGTGAGATCAAGGAGGTGTGTGTGTGTGTGTGTGTGTGTGTGTGTGTGTGTGTGTGTGGTGTGTGTGTGTGTGTGTGTGTGTGTGTGTGTGTGGCTGTGTGTGTGTATGTGTCTGCGTGTGTGTGTGGCTGTGTGTGATGATGTGTGTGTGTGTGTGATGTGTGTGTGTGTGGTGTGTGTGTGTTGTGTGTGTGTGTGTGTGGCTGTGTGTGTGTGGTGTTGGTGTGTGGGAGGGTGTGTGTGTGTGTGTGTGTGTGTGTGTGTGTGTGTGTGTGTGTGTGTGTGTGTGTGTGTGTGTGTGTGTGTGTGTGTGTGTGTGTGTGTGGCTGTGTGTGTGTGATGATGTATGTGTGTGATGGAGGGTGTCTGTGTGTGATGGAGGGTGTGTGTGTGTGTGATGGAGGGTGTCTGTGTGTGATGGAGGGTGTGTGTGTGTGATGGAGGGTGTGTGTGTGTGGCTGTGAGGGTGTGTGTTTGAGGGCGTGTGTGTGATGGAGGGCGTGTGTGTATGAGCCCACCAGCCATGAGTGAGTGAATCGACTGCCAGCCCCCTTTTGGCCTAACTGAAACCACTAATTTCGGCCCACAAGGCCTCTATTAGCCCAGAAACCAGTCCCTTTTGCCCAGAATGCCTGCATTAGCCCAGGAGGAGTATTTTGGGCCAAAAGGCCCGTGCCATGCCAGGCCAGGAAAAGTCCAGAAAAAGTGCCTTTAAGAGACTTCATTCAGATTTTTGTTTTAAACATAAAAACATAGAAAATAGGTGCAGGAGTAGGCCATTCGGCCCTTCGAGCCTGCACCGCCATTCAATATGATCATGGCTGATCATCCAACTCAGTATCCCATACCTGCCTTCTCTCCATACCCCCTGATCCCATACCTCCAGGGCCACATCTAACTCCCTCTTAAATATAGCAGTCAGGAGTTGCCAGGCCTGAGTGACTGAGCTGCCAGCCCCATAATCCATTCGGCCCACAATGTACATACTAACCCTCTGGAAACCAGTCCCTTCGGCCCAACGGGTCCCACTTAGTCTAGTATAACTCAAAAACTCTGATCTTGTATGTGTTTGTGTGTTTGTTTTGTTATTACATCTTCGCGAAATATCTACGCGGTAAGGATAAAATAATTACATATTCCGCTTGACATTTTTTCTGTCGAGTCCAGAAACTCGTTATCTGAAAATTTAATGCTTTATTTCTCGATCTATTACCGAAAATGTGACAAAACGTTGAATTTAAAACGACTGCCTTTTGCTGATGACATCACAATGGGTCTACTCTGCGCCATCTTACTTCCACGTGCTGCGAGTGACATTAACCCCTCCCCACAACCCATGCCTCCCCCCCCCCCAACCCCTCTCTCTACCCTTTCTCTGTACCCCGCTCCCTGCGAGGTGGGGGCTATGCATTAGTGGATACGGCTGGGGATGGGGTAAAAGGAGCACATGAATAATATTAATATAATATCAAGGGGGGTGGTTAGTGTGTAGTGTGCTGGGGACGGGATCCGATGGGTCCCATTTGGTCTAGTTTAGTATAAAGCTCTATCTACGGTCCTGGTCTGGAACTCTCTGCCACAGAGGGTAGTTGAGGCCAGTTCATTGGCTATATTTAAGAGGGAGTTAGATGTGGCCCTTGTGGCCAAGGGGATCAGAGGGTATGGAGAGAAGGCAGGTACGGGATACTGAGTTGGATGATCAGCCATGATCATATTAAATGGCGGTGCAGGCTCGAAGGGCCGAATGGCCTACTCCTGCACCTAATTTCTATGTTTCTATGGTTGTACGGTTTGCCAGGCGTCCGGTCCCAGTCCGGTTCAAATGGTGTCCATGCCATCGGAACAGTTCCCTCCTTCCCCAATACTGGTGCCATTGTCCCACAAATACAAACCCACTTCATCAGTACCAGTCTTTGAATCACGTGTTCAACTCTCTAATCCTCTCAACCCTGTGCCAATATGCCCACTGTTCCAGCAATCCAGAGATTATTACCTTCATGGTTCTGCTTTTCAATTTGGTACCTAGCTGCTCAAATTCCTTTTGCAGAACCTTTCGTCGTTCTACCTACGTCATTGGTACCTACATGGCCAAGAAGGTTCCTCCATTGTTGCTGGGTCTCAGTATCGGAATTCCCTACCTAAAATCAATGCCAAAGTGCCTTCACCAGAAGGACTGTAGTGATTCAAAAATTGCCTCTTTGCCACTTTTCAAGAGCGATTGGGTTTGGTAAATATATGTTGAGTGTTCTTACAACACCTCATCACAAAAAATGAATACAATCTGATGTTAAAATGCAGTGGAGTTTTCTGTGTCCATTTACATTTTTTAAATATTTAGTATTTAAATATCTTATATTTTTTAGGTATTTGGATTACTGATGCAATGATGTGATTTTACATACACTGTGATATCAGAAGATGTAATAATGAGATACTACATCCTATTGCAAACCTGTAGTACGTTAACGTGAGATGTCCGTTATCAATTACATAATTCAGTTCAGTTTATAGTCACATATACAATTGTCACAGGTACAGTGAAAAGCTGATGTTGCGTGCAAGTCAGTCAGGGGAAAGGCAATATGTCATTACAATTGCAGTGATGTAATATATTTATTTTTTAGGAAAAATACTGCGCCAGTTAATGGAATCACATTATTTGGAAAGTCTCGAAGCTGCTAGTTTTTTGATGGAAGCAATCAATATTTCTTATTTTCATGGGCAAAATACCTGGTAAGTCTAATGAGACTGGCAAAGGTTTAATAAATGTTAACAGCACATGGTCATGCTCGAATCTCCAGAACGTTAAGTAAACAAGGGGGCTCAAGGATCAACAACAACCAGCAATCCCCACACACGGGACAATATACCAAGCCAATTACCCACACAATACCCACACCGTACGTCTTTGGAGTGTGGTAGGAAACCGAAGATCTCGGAGGAAACCCACGCAGGTCACAGGGAGAACGTACAAATTCCATACAGACAGCAGTCACAGTTATGATTGAACCCACAGCCCTAGGTCTGTATTGAGTTTAGAAGAATGCGATGAGATCTCTAAACTCAACTTGATGCAAGGGGGTCAGTGGGTGAAAAATCTAATGCAAAGGGTCAAAGTATCTTAAAAAAATGGGTGGGTTGTATAGGAGACGAGAAGATTTGTTTTCACCCAGAATATCTGTGTTCTCCATCCCAGAGCACTGTGGATGCTCATTCATTTAGTTCAGGCAAAACAGAGATCAATAGCTTTCTGAATATCTGGAGAAACAAGGGATTTGGGGATAGAACTGAAAAATGGCCCAAAGATAGATTGAAAGGCAAATAGATTCACAGGATCAAATGGCCGACTGGTACTATTTCTTATGTTCTGATATCATCTTCCTAAATAACATACTGTAGTGCGTGGGTCTCAAAATGAGGCAAGTAGTCTGAAGTTTGAGAAGCACTTTACTTTAATTCCTCCCGGTTCAGGGGAAGACGAAACCAGGAAAAGATGGCACCCAAACCCTGCCTTTTATACCCTCCGGCTAAGGACCGCCTCCGGACTGCGCCACTCCTGTGCCGCCTTCAGCTCACTTCAATGCCGCCTTCAGCTGCCGGTGGAACCTCTCCACCAAACCGTTAGCCTGCGGGTGGTAAGCCGTGGTGTGGTGCAGCTGCACCCCCAGCAAGCGAGCCATGGCTGACCACAGCTCGGAGGTGAACTGTGGCCCCCGGTCGGAGGAGATGTGCGCCGGCACCCCGAAGCGAGCAATCCAGTGCGCGGACAACGCACGAGCACACGTAGCCGATGAGGTGTCAGCCAACGGAATGGCCTCCGGCCACCGCGTGAAGCGGTCCACTATGATCAAACTGCCACCAGTGCCGTTGTCGCCCGGATTGATGGGTGAGCCAGTCCGTGGATGACCTCGAACACTCTCCGGCGCCAGGTGGCAGGGACGATGGGATGCGGCTGACCGGACGACACATCGCACAGGATCGTCACAACCCCAGGACCGAGAGGGACATCCTCAAGACGGAGGCCGGAGATGGCAGTCCGGTAGGTGGGCACCTCGTCGTCCGTGAGCTGTGCCGCCGCCAGAGCAGAATAGTCCAATCCGGGCGCCACCTCGAACACGGCATTTATAGCAGGGCGGGACAATGCGTCGGCCACCCGGTTCTCTTTCCCCTTGACGTAGCGGATGGCTGTGGTGTACTCGGAGATGTAAGCCAACTGCCGCTGCTGACGTGCGGACCAGGGGTCGGAAACCTTCTGCAGGGCGAAAGTGAGCGGCTTATGGTCGGTGTAGGCGGTGAACGGGCGGCCCTCCAGGAAGTAACGAAAATGGCGCACAGCCAGGTACAGAGCCAGGAGCTCACGATCGAACGCGCTGTACTTGGTCTGCGCGCGGTTGAGGTGCCGACTGAAGAAGGCCAGAGGCCGCCAAACTCCGCCTGTCAGCTGCTCCAGTACAGCACCAACTGCCGACTCCGAGGCGTCCACAGTGAGAGCAGTTGGGGCATCTTCCCGCGGGTGCACCAGAAGCACGGCCCGAGCAAGGGCCTCCTTCGCGCCGTCGAAAGCTGCCTCCGCCTCGTGGGTCCACTCAACGCTCTTTTGCTGCCCACCCGCCAGAAGTTGATACAGGGGTCGCATGATGTGGGCCGCGGATGGCACGAAACGATGGTAGAATGCCACCATGCCGACAAATTCCTGCAGGCCACGCACCGTGCGTGGGCGGGGAAACCGACGTGCGCCTTGCGCAGTCACGCGGTGGCCGAGAAAGTCAATTTTGTTGACCCCAAAACGGCACTTGTCCAGGTTGATGGCCAAACCATGCTCGCTGAGCCGCTGACAGAGCTGTTGAAGGTGAGCGCAGTGTTCCTGCTGCGAGCGGCTGGCCACCAGGATGTCGTCCAGGTACACGAACACGAATTCGAGGTCACGACACACCCCGTCCATGAGGCGCTGAAAGGCCTGTGCAGCATTTTTGAGGCCGAACGGCATCCGAGTAAACTCGTAAAGCCCGAATGGCGTGATGATAGCCGTCTTGGGTACGTCATCCGGGTGAACCGGGATCTGGTTATAACCCCGCACCAGATCCACCTTTGAAAAAAATGTGGCCCCAGCCAAATGGGCCGTGAAGTCCTGGATGTGGGGTACGGGGTATCGATCCGCTGTTGTTGCAGCGTTCAGCCGTCGGTAATCCCCACAAGGTCGCCAGCCCCCGCTTGACTTAGGGACCATGTGGAGTGGGGACGCCCAAGGGCTGCTCGAAGGACGAACGATTCCCAAGGCCTCCATCGTGCGGAATTCCCGCCGTGCCAGACGCAGTTTATCTGGTGGCAGTCGTCGTGCTCGTGCATGGAGTGGTGGGCCGGTAGTCGGGATATAATGTACAACTCCGTGTCTGGGGGTTGCTGAATGAAACTGCGGAGTGAGAATGTCCGGGAACACAGCCAAGATTCGTGCGAATCGGGAGTCCACGGACGCCAGTGGCCGTCCCACCGGTTGACTCAAGCGCAACGTGATCGGCTCCATTGTAGTGGCGTTGACCAAACGCTGACGCCCGACGTCCACCATGAGGGAATGCGTCCGGAGAAAATCGGCCCCGAGCAATGGTTGGGAGACGTCGGCAACGGTAAAGTTCCATGAAAAATGGCAGGAGCCGAGCACGATGGGAACCATGCGCAGTCCATATGTGCGGATGGGGCTGCCGTTCGCCGCGGTGAGGACGGGCCCCCGCTTACCGGAACGAATGTCGGCCAGCGAAGGGGGCAGGACGCTGAGCTCCGCTCCTGTATCCACGAGGAAGCGGGTCCCGGAGCGCCGATCCCAAGCGAAAAGGCGGTGAATTTGGCCGGCCACCGCGGGGACTATTGGCAGCCGGCCCAGGCGTTTCCCGGGAACGTGCATGGCTGGCGGCATTGTCGTGCTGCAGCACCCCAGCGCTGATGGAAATAGCACCAGCTCCTTGTGTTGGTGCTATTTGGAGCTTGCCTGCCCCTGCTGGTGGTGCCTGCAGCTTGCTGGCGCTGGACTGCAGGTGCAGTACCCCTCACTGCCGCTGGGGGTAATCGTGCTGGCCGTCGGGCTGGAGTTGTCACTCTTTCCACAGCTCCCCCGCCCCACCGGAGGAAATCGGGAGCTGCTGGGCTGACGTCATCGGTGTGCCTGCCGACGGCCAGCGCGTTGACGTCATCCGGGCGCGTCGACCTGAGCGCGACCTCGTCTCTGCTGACGCCCAGCGCGCTGACGTCATCAGGGCGCGCCAACCACATGGCGTCGGCGCGCCTCCCGAGGGCCCGAAGGTCGGCAAACGAGGCGTCGGTGAGTTGCAACCTAATGTAGGCCGGCAGCAGATGCAGGTAAGTGTACTCGAACAACAGGCACGGCGTGTGCCCGTCTAATAACGCCACCATTTCCTTTAGGAGGGTAGATGGCCGCCGGTCGCCCAGGCCACCCATATGCAGGATCCTACCTGCCCGCTCCATCCTACTTAGTCCGTAAATTTGGAGCAGGAGCTGTTTCAGGCCGAGGTATTTATCATTGTCCGGGGGGGCTGCGAGGAAGTCCGATACTTCTTCCACCGCATCCTGGTCGAGGGCTCCCACCAGGTAATAGAAACGGGTGGCATCGACCGTGATGCCCCGCAGGTTGAACTGGGCCTCCGCCTGCTGGAACCAGATGAGCGGCCGTGTGGTCCAGAAGCTGGGCAGTTTTACGGAGACCGCGTCCAGAGACAGGGTCGGGCTGGCGTGTGAGGAGGTAGGGCTTTGTTCTGTCTCCATCATGATGCCAATGGAGCGTCGGGGGTCACCAATGTAGTGCGTGGGTCTCAAAATGAGGCAAGTAGTCCGAAGTTTGAGAAGCACTTTACTTTAATTCCTCCCGGTTCAGGGGAAGACGAAACCAGGAAAAGATGGCACCCAAACCCTGCCTTTTATACCCTCCGGCTAAGGACCGCCTCCGGACTGCGCCACTCCTGTGCCGAGGGGTTCGGCAGTATAATGGCACGACCCTTAGGAGCCGCCACAATACCTTTTCATTTTTTGTTTGTAAATGAGCTTGTGCCTATTTACTTCAATCACTTTTTAATCAAGTTCTCTTTGCATCTTGCCTGTCTGACTGTTTGTTGAATTACGTTTTTGCATTCCTGAATCGGAAGGTGCTCAGCATGTTCTCCGGTGAGCATGGAGTGGTGTTTGCAGAATTTAAGGAGCATCTTGTTTCAGTGGGCAATTCAATGGTCACCATAGTGTGTAAGTTTTTCACTGGAAGCTTCATGGTGGCCATCACATGCTGCTCAATGAAGGTCATGGACCATAGAATGGGAGGCATAACATTTCTAATGCCCAGATACTCTTTGGAGATTGAGGATCATATAATGATACAGCGTGGATACAGGCCCTTCGGCCCAACTTGCCCACACCAACCAACAGGTTCCAGCTACACTGCCTGCATTTAGAACATATCCTCCTAAACCTGTCCTATCCATGTACCTGTCTAACTTAAATATTGTGATAGTCCCTGCCTCAACTACCTCCTCTGGCAGCTCGTTTCATAACTTTATATGAAAAAGTTACACCTCAGATTCCTATTAAAACTTGTCCCCTTCAACTTGAAGGATCATACCTGAATTACCTGGACTACTGATGAGCAAGTGTTTGCAGGCTCATTGCTCACTAAAAAAGCATGGATCTCTTCATGAATAAAAATCATTTCTACTCTCTAAATAGAGACGTCATCAATAATAGCGAGAATATTATTTTTCTGGTCATTGCCAGAACTCGCTCACCTTAATGGTCCACACGTTGCCTGATATTTTCAGGCATCAGCACTGTCTGGTGAATAGGATCTTGATACCTCCGCTTCTCAACCTGTTAAGCACTGTGTGTACTCCTGCCCTTCAATTAAGAAGTGATACTACAACAGCAATGGAACAAAAGACAACGGGGGGTGAAAATAAGATTTCCCCTGTTTGCATAACACTTGGTGTGTCGGAAGTACACAGAAGGCTACACACCCTGGCCTTTAGGAGACAGCAACTGCGCTCGAGGAAAAACCTAGCCTGAGAATATAACTGTGCATTTATCCCATCAATTTCCTCTCATCGTCTTGTACCACTTTATAAGATCACCCCTCTGCCTCTTGCCTCATAACACTCCTTTTAACTTTTCCCCTCACCTTGAAGCTACATTACAGTCCTGGGAACACCCTGACTGTCTACCCTCTCTATGCTTTTCATAATTATATAAACTTCTATCAGCTCTTCCCTTCGCCTCCAATACACCAGAGAGATCAATCCAAGATTGTCTAAGCCCTCCTTATAGCCAATTCACTGCAAACTAATCAGTATCCCGGAGAACTTATTCTGCACTTCTCCAAAGCCTCCTCGTCTTTCTTGTAATGCAGCGACCAGAACTACTCACAATACTCCACAATACAATGGCAAATTACTTTGCAACTTTTATACTCAATGCCCCAACTGATGGAGACAAGCTTACTAAACATCTACTTCCCTGCTCTATTCACCTATGTTGCCACTTTCAAACAGTTATGGTAGTACACTCTTGAGATTGGTCATTCTTCAGATATTGTTAATTAATTGCCCGCCCTTTTTAATTAGGTGCTGTCTTTTAAGTGCAGCTAACCCAGTACTTTACTACCATCTCAGGAGCAATAGAGTTGTACAGCACAGAAACAGGGCTTTCGCCCCACCTTGTTGGAGTAAGTGTTCTGTACAGACTAGAAGGGCTGAGATGACCTCTTTCCGTGCTGTAATTGTTATATGGTTATATAGTTGTCCATTCTGGCCAAGTTGGCATACTGAGATCCTATCTCAGTTTTTAGTTTAATTTAGAGTTTAGTTTAGAGATATTGTGTGAAAACAGGCCCTTTGGCCCAGCGACTCTGCGCCGACTAGCAATCCCCACTAATTAACACTATCCTACACACACGAGGGACAATTTACATTTCTACCAAGCCAATTACCCTACAAACCTGTACATCTTTGGAGTGTGGGAGGAAACCAAATATCTCAGAGAAAACACACGCAGTCACAGGGAGAACGTACAAACTCCGCACATACAGGATCCGAAGTAGGCAACTTTATTTATATAGCACATTTCATACACGAGGCAGACTCAAAGTGCTTCACATAAAAACATGTCATACAATAAAATGAAATAATAAATGAAATAAAATAGAAGAATTAAAAGAAAATAAAGCAAAATTAAAAATGCATTATAAAAAGTGCAAAAGTTAAAAGTGCAATGTAGTTAAGATTTAGCTGAAAGCTGAAGTAAACATAAAAGTTTTCAGTCTTGTTTTAAAAGTGGTCAAAGTTGAGGCGTCTTAAATCTTCAGGAAGTTTATTCCAGCTATTTGTTGCATAGTAACTAAATCCTGCTTTCCCATGTTTTGTATTTACTCTGGGAATCACTAACAGATTGGTCTCAGAAGATCTTAGCGGTCTAGAAGGCTTATATAGTGGAAGCATGTCAGTGATATACTTTGGCCTTAAACCATGTAGTGATTTATAGGTGAGCAGCAGGATTTTGAAATCAATTCTCTGACATACAGGGAGCCAATGTAAGGATTTAAGAATCGGTGTAATGTGTTCAAATTTTTTGGTATTTGTTAGAAATCTAGCAACAGCGTTCTGAACAAGCTGTAGGGAAGTAGGGAAGACATCCAGGTCTGTGGTGCTGTAAGGCAATAACTCTACTGCTGCACCACCATGCCACCCTAATCATGTCCTGGTGAGTCAATGAGAACGGGTTTTAAAAACACAGACCCAGGAAGGAACGATGAGTTGGTTAGTGACTGTATCATACGAACCAACAAAGGTTCTTGTGATACCTTATGCTCAGACACAGAATACGAGTTGACACACTGGTGACCGGATATCGACTGCACAGTGTCCTGTGGTTTATTCAATCATTTACAATCCTCCGACACAAAGGTGGTGCTATTACAACTCCCCCTACCTTAATGAAAAAGTTATCGCCTTGTTGACATTTTTGAATATAACATTGTTGAAATGTTTTAATATAATCAAATGGTATGAATTTATTACAATCTTGTCTGACAGTTTACTTGTATATAACCTGAATAAAATGAGGATGTCATGCATATATATTGCATATACAATGATATGTGCATTTCACAAAATAAACTTTGCAAATTTAACTTAACCACTGGGTTTCTCCTTCTTTTTGGATATCTTCCCTGACCAAAGGTTTCTGACTGTTTAGAACCACTTGGACTCATTTTTGATTGTCAAGTCTTCCTTTTGACCTACATTCATAGATTCCAGTCCATCAGTCAATTTTGTTTAACTGGTACTTGAACTTGAACCTCCATTTTCAGGCTCGTTCAAACTCTCACTATCTTGTGTGCCTTGGACCATTTCTGGTTCATCCATTGATACCTGTACTTGAGTGGTAACCAAATTATCTGACTCGTCTAATTGATCTGGTTACAAACCTGTCTATGCTTGCACAGGCATGACATGGTCAATGTGTACTTTTCTCACCTTTCCACTTACAAACATCTATGACCAAGTATGTCCTTGGTCCGCACTTTCTCACTACTCTGCCAGGTAACCACTTTACCCACTTGTGATGATGGTTTTTCACCTTTACCTGATTCAACTCAACACTCCTTTCCTTTACTCTACTTCTGTTATGATATGCTTTTTGTTTCTCTTCTACTGAACCAAGTTTGGTTTCAACAGTGAAAACCTTGTTCTGGGTTTTCTCTTCAAGTACAGTTCAGCTGGTGTTTGACCAGTAGTGGTGTGAGGTGTGTTTCGTGTGTAATCTGAAAGTTAACCAGTTTGTGAGACAGATGTCTTTTATTTGGATTTGGATCCAGCAGTTGTTTGACTAATGTACGCTTCATAATTTGAACTGTGCGTTCTACTCCATTTGAAGCGGGATGGTATTGAGCTACTCTAGTGTGTTTTACACCATTCCCTTTAATGAATTGTGCAAACTCTTGTGAACAGAATTGAGGTTCGTTATCAGACACAATTTAATCTTGAAATCCATAGGAAGCAAACAATCCTCGCAAAATGTTTATCGTTTTGCTGGATGCCATTCGGTTCATCGGAAACGCCTCAACCCGCTTGGAGTGACTATCAATCACAATGAACAATTGTTGTCCATCTAACTCTGCAAAGTCAACGTATAATCTTTGCCCCACTCCAGCCGGCCATTTCCATGGCTTTAGCGGTACTGTTGGTGGATTCTTTCCAACTGCCTGTGAAGAGCTACACTCTTTCACCGTTTGTCCTATGTCCTTATCTAGACCAGGCCACCATAGATAGCATCTAGCTAGACTCTTTGTAGACACATTCCCAAATGCTGATCATGAAGATCTCCAAGCAATTTTACTCCGTATCTTTCAGGGATTACAAGTCTCGCTGTCCACATGACACACCCTTGGTCTACTGAGAGCTCATTCCTACTTACAAAGAATGGTTTCAGTTCTGCCTCTGAATCCGGCAATTTGTTTGGTCATCCATTTGTAACATATTCCTGCACTCTTTACAAAAGTTTGTCAGTGCGAGTAGCCTTCCAAATGTCTCTTGAAGTAATAGGTAACTCATCTTGTTACCGTTTGTTTTGTTCTTGTTTTGTTATTTATTATTACATGTATGACTGCAGGCATCGAAATTTCATTCAGACTGAAAGGTCTGAATGACAATAAAGGAATCCAATCCAATCCAATCCAATCTACATGAGAGAAGTCAAACAAGTCCACTCTGTTTGGTGTAACCACTGATTCCAAAGGTAATCTAGACATGGCATCAACATTGCTGTGCTCTGCTGCTTTACAATACTGAATATCATACTGGTATGCAGACAATATCAATGCCCATCTTTGCATTCTGGCTGCTGCCAGAGTTGGTATGTGTGCGTTTGGATTTAGGACCACTGTCAACGGCTGGTGATCTGTCTCGATTACAAACCTTCTACCATCAAAGTATTTGTGAAACCTCCTAACACCAAAAATCAATATAAGATCCTCTTGCTCTATTTGCGCCTAATTTCTCTCACTGCGACTGAGTGTTTCAGGCGCAAATGCTATTGGCCTCTCCACTCCATTTTCCAGCACATGTGAGATCACAGCACCAACACCGTATGGTGAAGCATCACATGCTAACTTCATTGGCTTATTTACATTGTAATGAACAAGCATTGTACTCTCTGCCAACTGAGCTTTACATCACTTTAAAGCTTGGTCACATTCACATGTCCACTTCCATGGCATGTCTTTTCTCACGAGCTCGTTCAAGGGATGTAAACAGGTGAACAGATTTGGCACAAACCTCCCATAATAATGCACTTTCCTAAAAAGGATCGGAGCTCAGAGATGTTTCTGGGAGTGGACGCATTCTTGATCACATCAACTATACCCTTGGTGGGGTGTAGACCATCCTTGTCTATCTTATGACCCAAGTACCCAAAGATGGCAGATGGAGTTTAATGCTGATAAATGTGAGGTGCTACACCTTGGCAGGACAAATCAAAATAGGACGTACATGGTAAATGGTAGGGAATTGAAGAATACAGTTGAACAGAGGGATCTGGGTATAACCGTGCATAGTTCCTTGAAGGTGGAATCTCACATAGATAGGGTGGTAAAGAAAGCTTTTGGTATGCTAGCCTTTATAAATCAGAGCATTGAGTATAGAAGCTGGGATGTAATGTTAAAATTGTACAAGGCATTGGTGAGACCAAATCTGGAGTATGGTGCACAATTTTGGTCGCCCAATTATAGAAAGGATGTCAACAAAATAGAGAGAGTACAGAGGAAATTTACTAGAATGTTGCCTGGGTTTCAACAACTAAGTTACAGAGATAGGTTGAATAAGTTAGGTCTTTATTCTCTGGAGCGCAGAAGGTTAAGGGGGGACTTGATAGAGGTCTTTAAAATGATGAGAGGGATAGACAGAGTTGATGTGGGCAAGCTTTTCCCTTTGAGAATAGGGGAGATTCAAACAAGAGGACATTACTTCAGAATTAAGGGACAGAAGTTTAGGGGTAATATGAGGGGGAACTTCTTTACTCAGAGAGTGGTAGCGGTGTGGAATGAGCTTCCAGTCGAAGTGGTGGAGGCAGGTTCATTGGTATCATTTAAAAATAAATTGGATAGGCATATGGATGAGAAGGGAATGGAGGGTTATGGTATGAGTGCAGGCAGGTGGGACTAAGGGAAAAAAAGTTGTTCGGCACGGACTTGTAGGGCCGAGATGGCCTGTTTCCGTGCTGTAATTGTTATATGGTTGTTTGTTACTCGACCGAGTTCAGAAAGCCTTCACTCTAACACTTTGTGTTTCAAGGCGTTTGAGTGCCACTTCCAACCTTTCATCATGTGTCTGCCTGTCAGGGGCTGAGATGACGATGTCATCCAAGTAACGCTCCACATCTTCAATTCCTTCTAGAATTCGTGTCATCACCCCTCGAAAAATCCCTGGGGCTGATGATACGCCAAATGGCAGCCTATTGAACTGAAACAATCCCAAATGCGTGTTGATAGTGAGCTTGGATTTGGATTCGTCGTCTACACCTAACTGCAAGGGGTCGCTGTAGGTTATCTGGATGTGCCGGTCGATCCCCTCTTTAGAAAGCTGCCAGTCCTGCGCAGTCGCCAAGATTCCTGACTGATTCCTGGCTGCTGTGGTTGTTAACAGCTGCACCGGCCTTCACAAAGGTGATCATCTGGGTGGTGGGCCGTGTTCATTTCAGCTGCTGATCCCCTTGCTGTTGGTTTCTGCACTGGATTTAAGAACCTGGTCATGATGCCAGGTGTACCGGCCCTGCCCAAGATCCTTTGGGCAGCAACTCAGGATGTGAGCATTGTGGCCACCTGGAGATTCCGCTTTGCCCCAGATGAAGAGGTTCGATGGGCTGGGCAGGACATCATACACTGCCTGGACCAGGAACTTGATGCGCTGTGGTTCAGCCTGCCAGAGCTCAGTCCATGTGACTTTTCGGTCCATGGCCTGCTCCCACCTTGTCCAGGCTCCCTGCTGCATAAAAATGGATTTGGCAAAGCCATGGACAGGTTCTGCTTCAGCATCGAAGGGTCACCAATCCCAACTGTCTCCGAAAGGCCAGTGAAGAATCTTGGGAAGGTATTTAACAGCAGCCTGAAGGATACAGCATCTGTCCAGGCAACCTGTCAGGAGCTGGAGAGCTGGTTGAGAGCAGTGGACCGGTCGGGGCTTCCAGGCAAGTTCAAGGCATGGATTTACCAGCATGGTATCCTGCCAAGGATACTCTGGCCACTGTTTGTCTACAGTCCCAATATCCATCGTAGAGATCACCACCCAGATGATCACTTTCCTGAAGGCCAGAGTGCAGCTGTTTACAATCCTCCGACACAAAGGTGGCACTATTACAGTTCTGACTTACCACTGAACTGTCAATAAGAATGTAAGAAATAGTAGGAATAGGCCATTTGGGCCTTTATGCTTGCTGCATTATTTAGTAAAATCTTGTTAAACCTTTTTTTCATCACCATTCCCTGCATTAACCCCCATGTCCCTCAATTCCCTTATGATCTAAAAATCTATGGATCTCTGCCTCAGTGTCTGAGCCTCTCTGGCCCTTTTGGGTAGCTAATTCCAAAGTTTCACAGTCCCCGGGGTGTAGATATTTATTCTAATCTCTGTTCTGATCGTGTGATGCGTTAGATTGAGGTTGTGATTCAACACCTTTAGCAAGCAATGGGCGGCACGGTGGCGCAGCTGTAGAGTTGCTGCCTTACAGCGTCAGAGACCGAGGTTCGATCTTGACTATAGGTGCTTGTCTGTACGGAGTTTGTAAGTTCTCCCCGTGACCTGCGTGGGTTTTCCCTGGGAGCTCTGGCTTCCACCCACACTGCAAAGACGCACAGGTTTGTAGGTTAATTGGCTTGGTAAAATTATAAATTTTCCCCAGTGTGTGTAGGATAGTGTTAGTAAACGGGGATCACTGGATTCGGTGGGCCAAAGAGCCTTTCAAAACTAAACTAAAAGAAAAAACATTAACTCCACATCAATCCAACCAAGCCTTGAAAGAAATATGTACAATTTAACAAGATTGCTGCTCGTTACTCAAAACTCAAGATCTTGGGATCAATCTGGTACGTGTGCTACATACTTTCAATATGTACCATATCTTCCGTATATCCTACATCGCTCAGGAGACAAACCTGCACACTGCAGTCACTAAGCCTCTATATTTGCGACAAGATGTCTTTCCTCTTCTCAGAACCTCATAGTAAAATTCAACGGAACATTTGCCTTTCCAAATATCTGCATATTATAAAGAATTCTGACATTGCTTTTAAAATAATGACTAACATATATTGGATAATTTTATATGTGTGTTTTGTAGGCTGATAAGGCAGTCATATTTGGAACTTGTTTTGTTATACCTCCACCTTACTGATGAGGATGAAAAAGAAGCAGAGAGAAGCCTTTGGCAAGTCCAAACAGATAACAAACTATCTGTGAAATCAGGAATTATTTTAATATCTAAACAGTCCAAAAAAAAGGTAAGAATAAAGTAACCATCAGTAGATTGTTGGTATAAAGAGCTCTAGTTAAAATGTTTGCAAGTTAGCATTTTTCCTATATCAAGCATGCATGAATATTATCTTCGGAAAGTTAACATAGATGCAATGTGTAGAAAGACCAGTCTGAAGAAAGGTCTCGACCCGAAACGTTACCCATTCCTTCCCTCCAGGAATGCTGCCTGTCCCGCTGAGTTACTCGAGATTTTTGTGTCTCCTTTTTCACTATGCCTTTTTGTCTCTGTTTACACTCTGTAATCGCTTCCATTCACTTGTTGATCAGATAACCTAATTTTCAGCATAAACCCATGATCACTCTGGTTTCACCTTATCAGACATACCCTTACCCCACCCCCTAGCAATGTTACTATATTTTGAGATTTTAAAATTCAAGTATTTCATTTATCCCATCAGATAAAGCATAAAAATAAGTTTAATTTGACACCTAATTCACTTTCATATCTTCAGTATTAAAAAAAGTTATGGCCATTTTCATACTTGGAAATTGGCATCTTGGTCCCTATTGCTTTTTCATTGACTTAACACAAAAGCTGTGATTGAGGACAGTCAAATGGCCATAACGTTCTTAAAATTTAAGAGAACTGAAATAAATTTTCAGTTATTATAGATTGAAGCATTCTGAAACAAATATGAAACAATCTTACTTAAATGACTTGAAATTAAAGCATATAATTAGTTAGTTACCTAATTGTAGCTAATTACAAAATTCAATTACTAGATCTAAACATCTATCAATTTCTTAAGAATAGATTAACATTTTTAAATAGCCTAAGTTTCCAAATAACATTCACACAAGAATTCAGAATATAACATAATTTTTAAATCTCATTGTCGTGGGTTTATAGGCCAAATGGAAGGAATTTAATGTTTAATACCTGTAAATTAATGGCCATTTAAATCAGCTTGTGAGTGGTATTTTCTGGAACGGGATCATTTGGAACGTTCAGGATGCGGTGAATTTAGTCCCCCATATCTGCAGCAAATACACTGCCGGTTCTTTGGGGGAAAAAATCACCGTTTTGCAATTTAAAATGTGAAATAAATACATCTTAAGAAACACTTTTATACATAAAAATACTTTCTTTTACCTGTCTCCTACATAAAATCCGTCCCCGTTGTCGGCATTGACGGCTTCAGAAGCTGATTTTAACATCACTACAGCGATTAACTTGTCGGGTGACTTTTTATAAAAACACACAGAACGATTCATTAGCAACATCTTGCATTCCAACAAAATATAATTCAGGACCAGGTCGGAAAAAAACCCCATTTTAACGCCACCCCCCCCCCTCAAACGCGCCAAAATCGCGCACACGGCCCAGTGGCAGTATTGCAGCGCCGCTGAAGGTAAGCATTGTAACATACCTACACCCTCATTTCAAGTCGTCAAGTCAAGTTTATTTGTCACATACGCATACGAGATGTGCAGTGAAATGAAAAGTGGCAATGCCTGCGGAATGTGCAAAAACTACAAAACAGAATAGAACAGAATCAGTACTTACATATTGGTGAGGAAAGAAAGCAGCAATTTTAAAAATACACAACACAACAGTAGTTTGGTACAGTAAGTTAGTCCCTGGTGAGGTAAGAGTTTACAGTCTCTGGGAAGAAACTCCGTCTCATCCTCTCTGTTTTCACAGCATGACAGCAGAGGCGTTTGCCTGACCGTAGCAGCTGGAACAGTCTGTTGCTGGGGTGGAGGGGTCCCCCATAATGTGTCTCCTTTTTCACCCTCCAGTTTTGATGATGTCTTCAATCTGTAATGTTTTGTTCCCTTTTCTTCTCATAGATAAAGCCTGACCTCCTGAGTATTTCTACCATTTTCTGGATTTATATTCCTCTGAAAGAATAAGTTGCACAATCTCAAAGCTGCTGCTTCACCTTGCGTATTATAACAATGCTCACGTGTACAGTTCTGGTCGCCCTGTTACAGGAGGGGCGTGAAGGCTTTGGAGAAAGAATATAGGTGGTTTACTAGAATACTGCCTGGATTAGTTAGTATTAGCTATAAGGAGAGATTGGACAATTTTATATATTTTACTCTCTGTAATGTCAGAAGTTGAGGCGAGACTTGAGTGTATAATAAGGGTAGACGGTCGGAATCTATTTCCCAAGGTAGAAATGTCAAGGACTAGAGGGCATAGTTTTAAGATGAGAGTTACAGTTTATAGGAGTTACATGTAAACATAGAAAATAGGTACAGGAGGAGGCCATTCAGTCCTTCGAGCCAGCACCGCCATTCATTGTGATCATGGCTGATCGGCCCCTATCAATAACCCGTGCCTACTTTCTTGTGCAGGGCAATTTATTTACACAGAGAGTAAAGGGTGCCAATGGTGGTGGTGGGGGCAGCTACATTAGTGGCATTAAGAGGATTTTAGACAGATGCATGGATATGCAGAGAATGAGGGATATGGATCATGAAATGAAATGAAATGCCTTTATTTGTCATTGTAAGCACTGCGTACAACCAAATTGTTGTTGCCACTCCATTGGTGCATAATATACAAACATAAAAACACAGGACACAATTTAAAAACAATGTTAAAAACGAGGTATTAAAATAAGTAAGTAATCAGTATTGCACATGGTGATAGTAAAAGTTCAAGGTGGGTAGCAGTATGGAAGAGTGCAGCATGAATAATACTCGTTGTTTTTTCATGTTGAGTGTGAAGATTGCTTTGGGGAACAAACTGTCTCTGAGTCTGTAGTTGCATGTTTTGGCTGACCTGTAACGCCTGCCAGAAGGCAACAGTTCGAAAAGGTGGTGACCGGGGTGTGTGGAGTATTTGATGATTTTAGTGGCTCTGCTGAGGTAGCGTGAGGTGGCAATATCCTCCAGAGAGGGCAGTGGGCAGCTGGTGATTCTCTCTGCTGTTTTTACCACTCTCTAAAGCGCTTTCTTCTCTGCAGCAGAGCAGCCTGTATACCACAGTGACATGCAATATGTCAGTAGACTCTCAATGGTGGCCCGGTAGAAGGCCACCAGCAGCTTCTTCTTGGTGTTGTCCCTCCTGAGCAGTCTCAGGAAGTGGAGTCTCTGTTGTGCTCTCTTGACATACATGTACAGGCAGAGGAGATTAGTATCATGTCCAACATGAACATTGTGGGTCAAAGGGCCTTTTTCTATGCTGTACTATTCTATGTCCTCGAAGGTGTTTAGGGTCCTCAACTGGAGAACAGAATGCTTGCTTTGGTGCATATGTTACCATTTGTTTAAACAGTGCCTCTCAAATTAAGCGATGAAAGTGATTGGGTCCGCAAGCAAGAGTTCATAATTGCTGCCGTTGTTTCGGACATTGAGTATAAAGATTGAGAAATTATGTTGTAGTTATAGAACATTTTGATCAGGCCACATTTGAAGTATTGTGTGCAGTTCTGGTCAACATACTATGGGAAGGATGTTGAGGCTTTCAAGATGTTCAGCGGGATGGTAGACACAAAATGCTGGAGTAACTCAGCTGGACAGGCAGCAGCATCTCTGGTTAGAAGGACTGAGTGATGTTTTGGGTCGAGACCCTTCTTCACACTGAGCTTCATCTGCAGTTCCTTCCCACACATTTCAACAGGATGGTGCCTGAATTAAAAGGTATTACCGAAAAAAGATCGGTTGGACACATTTAGATTGGTTTCATTGGAGTATTGGTTGCTGATGTGGAAGTATATAAAATCATGATAGAAGTATATAAAATCATAATACTTAAGTAAATAAATACTATAAGTACATTAAATCATGAGAGGAGTTGATAGGGTATGGAGTCAGAACCTGGATTATCGTATAACAGGAGCATCACAATCGAGCAGGCATTGTTTTAAGGTGAGATTACAGGTTGATTCATGAGACTTGTGAGATGCAAGATGTTCCTGGCCTGTACTTTGTTATGTTTCTGTTCGCCTCTGTTCAACACACATCCTTGGCTAAAAAAATCATCCATAGTAGGTCCCTCTGCTCAGTGCGAATGATGGCAAAAATAATCTACCTGAAATCTTAATCCTGCTTCTCCCTCCACAAGTCTGCATGACCTTCTGAATACTTCAGAACATTTTTGAGTTTCTTTCAGATTTTAGGCATATGATGGACAATTAATGTAGGTTAGTTGCAAAGGGTTTGCATGACACTGAAAGTACTTGCAATAAATGTACAGTGCATTCAGAAAGTATTCAGACCCCTTCACTTTTTCCACTTTTTGTTACGTTACAGCCTTATTTTAAAATGGATTCAATTCATTTTTTTAATCATTATCTACAAACAATACTCCAGAATGAAGAAGCGAAAACAGGTGCTGAGAAATTTTTGCAAAGTAATCAAAAATAAATAACTGAAATATCACATTTACATAAGTATTCAGACCCTTTGCAATGCCACTCAAAATTGAGCATAGATTCATCCTGTTTCCATTGATTATCCTTGATATGTTTCTACAACTTTATTGGCGTCTACCAGTGGTAAATTAAATTGGTTGTACATGATTTGGATAGGCACACACCTGTCTATATAAGGTCCCACAGTTGACAATGCATGTCAGAGCAAAAACCAAGCCATGAAGACAAAGGAATTGTCCGTAAATCTCCAAGATAGGATAGTGTCGAGACACAGATCTGGGGAAGGGTATAAAACAATTTCTGCAGCATTGCAGGTCCCGAAGAGCACAGTGGCCTTCGTCATTCTTAAATGGAAGAACTTTGGAACCACCAGGACTCTTCATAGTGCTGGCTGCCTAACCAAACAGAGCAATCGGGGGAGAAGGGCCTTGGTTAGGGAGGTGACCAAGAACCCGATGGTCACTCTGACAGAGCTCCAGAGTTCCTCTGTGGAGATGGGAGAACCTTCCAGAAGAACAACTAGACAACTATATCTGCAGTACTCCACCAATCAGGCCTTTATGGTAGAGTGGCCAGACAGAAACCACTCCTATGTTAAAGGCACATGGCAGCCCACTTGGAGTTTGCCAAAAGGCATGAGATACAAGATTCTCTGGTCTGATGAAAACAAGATTGAACTCTTTGACCTGAATGCCAAGCATCATGTCTGGAGGAAACCAGGCACCGCTCATCACCTGGCCTTAAGGGGTTGGACCGGCTAGATGCAGGAAGATTGTTCCCGATGTTGGGGAAGTCCAGAACAAGGAGTCACAGTTTAAGGATAAGGGGGAAATCTTTTAGGACCGAGATGAGGAAAAGTTTTTTCACACAGAGAGAGTGGTGAATCTCTGGAATTCTCTGCCGCAGAAGGTAGTTGAGGCCAGTTCATTGGCTATATTTAAGAGGGAGTTAGATGTGGCCCTTGTGGCTAAAGGGATCAGGGGGTATGGAGAGAAGGCAGGAACAGGATACTGAGTTGGATGATCAGCCATGATCATATTGAATGGCGGTGCAGGCTCGAAGGGCCGAATGGCCTACTCCTGCACCGATTTTCTATGTTTCTATGTTTCTATACCATACCTACAGCATGGTGAAGCATGGTGGTGGCAGCAAAATGCTGTGGGGATGTTTTTCAGCGGCAGGAACTGGGAGACTAGTCAGGATTGAGGGAAAGATAAATGGAGCAAAGTACAAAGTGATCCTTGATGAAAACCTGCTCCAGAGCGTTCTGGACCTCAGGCTGGGGCGGAGATTCACCTTCCAACAGGACAATGACCCTAAGCACACAGCCAAGACAACGCAGGAGTGGTTTCGTGACAAGTCTGTGAATGTCCTTGAGTGGCCCAGCCAGAGCCCGTACTTGATCCCGATCGGACATCTCTGGAGGGACCTGAAAATAGCTGTGAATCGACACTCCCCATCCAACGTGACAGAACTTGAGAGGATCTGCAGAGAAGAATGGGAGAAATTACCCAAATACAGGTGTGCCAAACTTGTAGCATCTTACCCAAGAAGACTTGAGGCTGTAATTACAGCCAAAGGTGCCTCAACAAAGTACTGAGTAAAGGGTTTGAATACCTATGTAAATATGATATTTCAGTTATTTATTTTTAATCACTTTGCAAAATTTTCCAAATACCTGTTTTTGCTTTTTTATTATGGGGTATTGTGTGTATTGATGATTTTAAAAAAAAGAAATCCATTTTAGAATAAGGCTGTAACGTAACAAAATGTGGAAAAAGTGAAGGGGTCTCAATACTTTCTGAATGCACTGTATATCAATGTGAAAAAGGTTGTGATTGCCATTCATTAAGCCATTACATAAAATCTATGCATAAAGTGGGATTAAAAGCAAACTGGCATTTGGCATAGTGCAATTTTAGTTTATGCTTTTATAAACAAATTAATTTATCGAGTTTGACAGATTTAAGCAAAGAATTGATTAAATTTAAATAACTTTGTTTTTTTTTTTAACAAGATAACTGGCCAAGGAAGACTGAAAGAAATATTGCAAGTTGTTTTGAAGCAGCCTTCAAAATGTAAGATTCTGGCATGGGTTGCAATCAGAGCTGCAAATCAGGTTTGTGTTCATGCTCAAAGAAAGTATTCCTAACAATCTTTTTATTCCATTGTATACAATTCATCAATCAATCAATCAATCAATCAATCAACCTTTATTGTCATCTTGCAAGTAACAGTTGTACAGTGCAAAATGAAAAGACGTTTCGCAGTGAATAGCGGAGCATCGCACATGAAATTTAAAACATTTCACACATAATAACACTCATGGGCAGTTATTGGAGAGAAAATGCAACAGTGGTCTCAGAAAGACAGAATATTACCCGTGGGGGGTAATGTGTAACATGGATATGTCCAGTGCCAGTATAGAAAAACTGAGAAACTCAAGCAACAATGAGAGACTTGAGGCAATTAACATTGGGCAAATGTTATAGGCAAGTGTTTAATGACATGGGAGTCTTTGGTTAAAATAACAAAAAGTGTAGAGGAATATATAGTGTTACAGATGGCTTTAATTTACCATGTACACGCCAGGAATTCTATGTAGTGATTTTGTTATCTCTCATTAGTAAACCTGAGTAATGCAGATGTAAAAAGATGATCCTCAACACAACATTATAGTAAAGATCAATTTGCAAAGAACCTCACATCTGTAGTATTGGCAGACTGGTAACGTTGCAAAGCCCTCCATAGTTTTTAATCTTGAATTCATATACAGGTAATAGCTAATTACCAAGGATGGCCTCCACTCCAAACTGCTGGTAAAACCCATCAGCCTCACATGCCCTTCAGGAATAGAACCTGTGGTCCTTAGCTTGTTCATCCTGGTGAATCTCCCACTTGCTCGTTCTATTGCTGCCACAAACTTCCTGTTAGTTTGGCAACCGGCACTACACAATAATCCCACGTGCGGACCAACCTGTGTTTTATACAGCTGAAACACAATGTCCCAAATACTCAATCCTTTGGCCTATGAAGGCAAGCATACCAACTATTTTTTCACTACTCCATCCAACTGTTTTGACATTGTCAGGGACCTATATACTTGAAAGCCAAAGTCCCTCTGTACATCAAAACACCTGAGGTAAAAATTAAACTACCAGGAGAACTCTTTTGGTCAAACAGAATCTGTTGAAGCAAAGGGATGGTTGACATCTCAGATAAAGATCCTATATCATTTGCTGCTTGACCAGCTAAGTTGAATAACAGAACATAGAACAGTACAGCACTGGAATGGGCCCTACATCCCACCCTTTTGTTGAGAAATTGAAGCTGAGCTGAACTGATGTCATCTGCCTGCACATGATTCATACCCCTCTATTCCCTGCACTTCCATGTGCCTATCTAAAAGCATCTTAAATGCCACTATTGTATCTGCCTCCACCACCATCACCTCGCAATGTGTTCCAGACCCTCACCGCCCTCTGTGTAACCTAAAACTTGCTCTGCACATCTCATTAAACTTTTCCTCTCTCATTTTCTTGCTCTGTTGGACACTTCCACCCTGGGAAAATAGTTCTGTCTACCTGATCTGTGCCTATTTGACAGCAGTTTACTTTTGCTACAGGATCCCAACATCTAACATCTCTTGTGTCTACCCTCCTGCGGTTGTTACTACTTACTGTATATACACTATTTATATTTGACGACACAAAATACAATAGCTCCCATTTTCTGGATTAAATTTAATCTCTTCCTGCTCTGCCCAACTTTCCATTGATCTGATTCCCTCTGTAACTTCTTAACTTTCTACTATTCCACCAATGTTTGTTTTATCAATAAACGTAATAATCAATCCAAGTACATTCTCATCTTACATACATATGATAAACAACAGCTTGTATCCTAGCAATACACCACTGATTACAGACTTCTTGTCACAATTAGACGCCATGTCCACGACCCTCTGCCACTCATCAACAAGCCAGTTTAAGATCCAGTTTGCCAATACATCCTAGATTCCATATGTCTGAACTTTTGGACCAGACACCCTTGTGGGACTTTATCCAAAGCTTTGCTAAAGTTCATGTAAGCTACATCTACCACCCTGCCTTCATCTATTTTCTTAGTGATCCCTTCGAAACAAACAATCAGATTTGTGAGACAGAATGTCCCTTGCACATATCTATTCTTCTAATCTGTATTGGTATTGCTAATGGGTATCGTCACCTATACCAAGATACAATGAAAATCTTTGCATTCTATCCAGTCAAATCGTATTATACATTACAATCAAACCAGCACAATAGGTAATGCAAAGAGTAATGCTGAGGGCAGACTATAATGTTACAGCAGAGAAAGTGCAAATGATAAAAGGTGAAAGGATGGAGTAGGTTGGAAGATTGGGACTATACTTTAACTTATGGGAGGACCGTTCAGTGACCTGATAACAGTGGGGATGAATCTGTCCCCGAATCTGGTGGCATGAGCTTTCAACCCTGTGTATGTTCTGCACGATGGGAGAGTGGAGAGTAGAGAATGACCGGTGTGAAAACAATCCTTGATTATGTTGGCTGCTTTCCCAATGTAGCGTGAAGTATGGATGATGAGGAGGTGGGAATGCGGGTTAGGCAGCATTGTGTGATAGACTAACTACATCCACAACTCACAATTTCTGGCGGTTTTGGGCAAACCTGTTGCCAAGCCCAACTATGAGACAACCTGATCGGGTGATTTCTATGGTGGATCTGTAAAAATTGATAAGGGTTAGACACATGGAACTGCAGATACCAGTTCACATAAAAGACGCAAAGTGCTGGTGGCAGGTGATGAGTCAGGCAGCGTCTCTTGAGAATATGGCTGGGCAACCTTTCAGATAGGGACCTTTCTACAGACTGAATGTAGTAGGGGGGAGAACGCTGCAAGAGAGTTGCTGGGGGGACAAAGCCAGGAGAGTAATAGATGGAAATAGTTGACGGCATACTTTGATCGGCAGATGCATGAACAAAGGCCAGAGATGGGGGGAAAAGCCATGAGGAAAGCAGAGAAGTGGCATGACATGTACGTCCCACCTGGATACACACCCATTTCTCCCACTATCCCACCCCACTTTCCTCTTCCTCAACACCAATATTAGAAGTCATTCTACCTACATTCCACTTCTGGTTTCATATTTTGCACACCTTCTCTCCGTATCTCACAGCAATTTGCCTCCTTCCCATCCTTAGCCTTTGTCCACTCATCTGCTAATCAAAACCCCCCTTACTGTATCCACATGTCACTTGCCTGGCTTTGTCCCACCCCTGCCTCCCAGCTTTCTTCCCCAACTACGATCAGTCTGAAAAAAAGCCCTGAACCAAAATGTAACCTAATCATGTTCTAAGGGGATGCTGCCTGAAATAGAAACAGGCCATTCAGTCCAAATCATCCATGCTGACCAAGATGCCCCATCTATGCTAGTCCTATTTGCTCGCGTTTGGCCCATATTCCTCTAAACCTTTCCTATCCATGTACCTGTCCAAGTGTCTTTTGAATGCCTCAACTGTCATCTTTGGCTACTCGTTCCATATACCCACAACCCTCTGAGTTGAAAACGTTGCCCCTTTGTATTAAATCTTGTCCCTCTCATCTTAAGCCTATGACCTCTGGTTTTTGATTTCCCTACCCTGGGTAAAGACTGAGCATTAAACGTATCTATTCCTTTCGTGATTTTATACGCTTACAAAGAACGGTACAGTGGAGGAAAAGGCCTTTCAGCCCACAGTGTTTGTGCCGAACATGATGCTTAGTGGAACTGATCTCATCTACCGGTACATGATACATATCCCCCTATTCCCTGCATTTTCATGTGCCTGTCCAAAAGCCATTTAAATGCCACTATCATATCTGCCTCCCCCACCACCCCGGGCACAACATTCCAGGCTCTCACCACCCTCTATGTTTAAATAACATGCCCTGCACATCTACATTAAACTTTCCCCCTCCCACCTATAGGTATGCCTTCTAATGTTGGATGTTTTTACGCTGGGGAAAAGGTTCTGACTGTCTACCCTATCTATGCCCCTAATAATTTTATATACTTCTATCGTCTCCCCTCAATCTCTGATGTTCCAGAGAAAACGATCCAATCACTCCTTGTGTCTGAAACCTCCTTGGTCATCCACGGTTCCCTTATTTTGACATCCTTATCCCTCCTCCTTACTGGAACATGCTGATCTTGCACTGTGATCAGCTGGCCTTTAAACGACTCCCACATGTCCTCTGTGGATTTACCCAATAACAACTGCTCCCAATCTACCCTCCTTGGCTCCTGACTAGTAGCCCATTAGTCTTATGAGGAAGTGGAGACATCGATGTGCTTTTTTTGGCTGTACTTCAATATGGTTGAACCAGGATAAAATGTTGGTGATATTAACCAACATGAAGCTCTTGACCATCCACTCTTCGGCACCATTAAAGCTAATTGGGGCATGTACATGATGTTTAGTTTAGTTTAATTCATTGTATCATGTACAGAGATACAGTGAATTGCTTGTTCTGGATGCGATCCAGACAAATCATGCCATATGTGAATACATTAGATCCTCTTCTGGAAAAGTAGGCAGAAAGTTGCCACGTTCCGGAGCCATCCTGCAAATTCTTCATCACTGCCAAGTCTGATCTTGTCCGAAGAATATATAACAAGATATGCAGAGATAATTTCTTTCTTTGAAGCCCGCTGTCCTGGCCTAGTTCGGGACTGCTCACTAGTTGTGATAGGATGGTTCAGTTGCCTGATAACAGCTGGGAAGAACCTGTCGCTGATTCTGGAGGTGTGCGTTTTCACAGTTGTATCCATTTTGCCTAAAGGGAAAGGGGAGAAGAGGGAGTGGCCAGGGTGCAACGTGTTCTTGATTATGCTGCTGGCGTTGCCGGTGCAGTGTGAGGTATAAAAGCAGTTAATAGTAGGGGGGTTGGTTTGTGTGATGGTCTGGGCTGCATCTACAATCTGCTGCAATTTCTTGCATGGAGCGGTTCTCAAACCAAGCTGCGATGAATCCTGATAAAATGTTTTCTATGGTACGTCTGTAGAAGTTGGTGAGAGTTGTAGGGGGACTTGCCGAGCTTCCTAAGCCTTCTAAGGAAGTAGAGGCACTCAAGTAGAGGAAGTCAATGATTAGTTCCTTCATCTTGCAGACTTTGAGGGAGAGGTTTTTGTTTTGACACTGTGTATCGCCTTCCTGGCTTACGCCTATTGCACTTCTCAAAGATGCAGAGATCTCAGTGAAACATAGAAACATAGAAACATAGAAATTAGGTGCAGGAGTAGGCCATTCGGCCCTTCGAGCCTGCACCGCCATTCAATATGATCATGGCTGATCATCCAACTCAGTATCCCGTACCTGCCTTCTCTCCATACCCCCTGATCCCCTTAGCCACAAGGGCCACATCTAACTCCCTCTTAAATATAGCCAATGAACTGGCCTCAACTACCCTCTGTGGCAGAGAGTTCCAGAGATTCACCACTCTCTGTGTGAAAAAAGTTCTTCTCATCTCGGTTTTAAAGGATTTCCCCCTTATCCTTAAGCTGTGACCCCTTGTCCTGGACTTCCCTAACATCGGGAACAATCTTCCTGCATCTAGCCTGTCCAACCCCTTAATTATAAGACAGACTAGTTCATATATAGAGATGACTAATTTTAGAATTAAAGTAGATAGTAGCTTCCTGCATCTAGCCTGTCCAACCCCTTAAGAATTTTGTAAGTTTCTATAAGATCCCCTCTCAATCTCCTAAATTCTAGAGAGTATAAACCAAGTCTATCCAGTCTTTCTTCATAAGACAGTCCTGACATCCCAGGAATCAGTCTGGTGAACCTCCCTCTATGGCAATAATGTCCTTCCTCAGATTTGGAGACCAAAACTGTACGCAATACTCCAGGTGTGGTCTCACCAAGACCCTGTACAACTGCAGTAGAACCTCCCTGCTCCTATACTCAAATCCTTTTGCAATGAAAGCTAACATACCATTCGCTTTCTTTACTGCCTGCTGCACCTGCATGCCTACCTTCAACGACTAGTGTACCATGACACCCAGGTCTCGCTGCATCTCCCCCTTTCCCAATCGGCAACCATTTAGATAATAGTCTGCTTTCCCGTTTTTGCCACCAAAATGGATAACCTCACATTTATCCACATTATACTGCATCTGCCAAACATTTACCCACTCACCCAGCCTATCCAAGTCACCTTGCAGTCTCCTAGCATCCTCCTCACAGCTAACACTGCCCCCCAGCTTAATATCATCCGCAAACTTGGAGATATTGCCTTCAATTCCCTCATCCAGATCATTAATATATATTGTAAATAGCTGGGGTCCCAGCACTGAGCCTTGCGGTACCCCACTAGTCACTGCCTGCCATTGTGAAAAGGACCCGTTTACTCCTACTATTTGCTTCCTGTTTGCCAGCCAGTTCTCTATCCACATCAATACTGAACCCCCAATGCCGTGTGCTTTAAGTTTGTATACTAATCTCTTATGTGGGACCTTGTCAAAAGCCTTCTGGATGTCCAGATACACCACATCCACTGGTTCTCCCCTATCCATGCTACTAGTTACATCCTCAAAAAATTCTATAAGATTCGTCAGACATGATTTACCTTTCGTAAATCCATGCTGACTTTGTCCAATGATTTCTCCACTTTCCAAATGTGCTGCTATCCCATCTTTAATAACTGACTCTAGCAGTTTCCCCACTACCGATGTTAGACTGACTATGTCAACAAAATAGAGAGAGTACAGAGGAGATTTACTAGAATGTTGCCTGGGTTTCAACAACTAAGTTACAGAGATAGGTTGAATAAGTTAGGTCTTTATTCTCTGGAGCGCAGAAGGTTAAGGGGGGACTTGATAGAGGTCTTTAAAATGATGAGAGGGATAGACAGAGTTGATGTGGATAAGCTTTTCCCTTTGAGAATAGGGAAGATTCAAAAACAAGAGGACATGACTTCAGAATTAAGTCAAGTCAAGTCAAGTCAAGTTTATTTGTCACATACACATACGAGATGTGCAGTGAAATGAAAGTGGCAATGCTCGCGGAACAACAAAACAACCAAACAAATTATAAACACAATCATAACACACATATTATTTTACATAATAAATAATAGAAGGAAAAACGTTCTGTACAGTTAGTCCCTGGTGAGAAAGGCGTTTACAGTCCGAATTGCCTCTGGGAAGAAACTCCTTCTCAACCTCTCCGTTCTCACTGCGTGGCAACGGAGGCGTTTGCCTGACCGTAGCGGCTGGAACAGTCCGTTGCAGGGGTGGAAGAGGTCTCTCATGATTTTGTTTGCTCTGGAGTTGCACCTCCTGTTGTATAGTTCCTGTAGGGGGGTGAGTGAAGTTCCCATAGTGCGTTCGGCCGAACGCACTACTCTCTGCAGAGCCTTCTTAGACAGAAGTTTAAGGGTAATATGAGGGGGAACTTCTTTACTCAGAGAGTGGTAGCGGTGTGGAATGAGCTTCCAGTCGAAGTGGTGGAGGCAGGTTCATTGGTATCATTTAAAAATAAATTGGATAGGCATATGGATGAGAAGGGAATGGAGGGTTATGCTATGAGTGCTGGCAGGTGGGACTAAGGGGAAAAAAAATTGTTCAGCACGGACTTGTAGGGCCGAGATGGCCTGTTTCCGTGCTGTAATTGTTATATGGTTATATTTTATATGGTCTTGGGCCCTGGAGGTGTCCACCTTAATGTGTTCGAGTGGCTCTAACTCTTTCTTCCTGACACATTTCCAGAATATCAGCATATCCTTCCCCTCTTTCTCCACCCTCCTTCTTCCTGGGGAATATCGAGAGGAAATTTTCATTGAGAATCTGGCTCACATCTCCTGGCCCCAGAAATTGATTTTCCTTTTGCTTGGCAAGACACCTATTCTTTCAATAGATATCCTCTTGCTTCTTATGATCTTCTCCTAAAATACATAAATATGTTATGGGCCTGTGCCTGTTCATCAAGGTCATTTTGTGACCTCTTTTAACTCCTAAAATGGTTTCTTGTTCTCCCGAATCCCCTGTAATTCACCGTCTTCATCTATTTGCTTTTGAAGTGGAATGTTAAAACCACCACTTTTGTCTTTAGTCTTAAGGTAAAATAAGTTATTTAGAAATAACACTCAAAATATACGACGTAGTATTTTAATACAGGAAAGTTCAATCAATCTGTAAATTAACAAATTTCCGTTATATGCTACAATTATTTATTGTACAGGCCAACTGTATCTTGCACAGTTCCCAGGAACTAACACGGGACCAGTCAATTAGCACAGAACACATGGAAGACATTGTCCAAAATGATTTGCCTGAATATATGCTTTGGGATATTTTGGCATCACTTCACGATTACCAAACAGGTGAGAATGGTCACTCCTTGTTGGGTGATTTCCTGCTGTACATTTCAATTTTGTTCTGGTTTATTGTGTCTCTTTTGCCCTGGTGCAACATAACAGAATATTTCCCAAATGGATAATTCATCTTGAGAATTGTTGCGGACTAGATTACAGTTCTGGCTGCATTTCCTGCAGCTCCATTATCTCTTTATTTGACTTGAAATCAGGTAAGCACGGTGCTCCTGATAATATGTAAGCTGAACACACTGGCTGGCATGCTTGCCATAGACGGAAAAAGCTGGAGTAAGCGGGTCGGGCCACATCTCTGGAGAAAAGGAAGAGGTGATGTTTTGGGTCGCAACACTTCTTAAGACTCAAGAAGGGTTCCGGAACGGTGGGTGGCACGGTGGCGCAGTGATAGAGTTGCTGCCTTACTGCGCCAGAGACCCGGGTTCCATCCTGACTATGGGTACTGTCTGTACGGAGTTTGTACGCTCTGCCCGTGACCGCATGGGTTTTCTCAGGATGCTCCGGTTTCCTCCTACAGTCCAAAGACATACAGCTTTGTATGGGGATTTGCTTTGGTAAAAATTGTCCCAAGTTTGTAGGATAGTACTAGTGTATGGGAATCGCTGGTCTGCGCGGACTATAACCATATAACAATTACAGCACGGAAACAGGCCATCTCGACTCTTCTAGTCCGTGCCGAAAACATAATCTCCCCTAGTCCCATATACCTGCGCTCAGACCATAACCCTCCATTCCCTTCCCATCCAGATAACTATCCAATTTATTTTTAAATGATAAAAACGAACCTGCCTCCACCACCTTCACTGGAAGCTCATTCCACACAGCTACCACTCTCTGAGTAAAGAAGTTCCCCCTCATGTTACCCCTAAACTTCAGTCCCTTAATTCTCATGTCATGTCCCCTTGTTTGAATCTTCCCTACTCTCAGTGGGAAAAGCTTTTCCACGTTAACTCTGTCTATCCCTCTCATCATTTTTAAAACCTCTATCAAGTCCCCCCTTAACCTTTTGCACTCCAAAGAATAAAGCCCTAACTTGTTCAACCTTTCTCTGTAACTTAGTTGCTGAAACCCAGGCAACATTCTAGTAAATCTCCTCTGTACTCTCTCTATTTTGTTGACATCCTTCCTATAATTAGGCGACCAAAATTGTACACCATACTCCAGAATTGGCCTCACCAATGCCTTGTACAATTTTAACATGACATCCCAACTTCTATACTCAATGCTCTGATTTATAAAGGGCAGCACACCAAAAGCTTTCTTTACCACCCTATCTACATGAGATTCCACTTTCAGGGAACTGTGCACAGTTATTCCCAGATCCCTCTGTTCACCTACATTCTTCAATTCCCTACCATTTACCATGTACGTCCTATTTTGATTTGGCCTGCCAAGATGTAGCACCTCACACTTATCAGCATTAAACTCCATCTGCCATCTTTCAGCCCACTCTTCCAACTGGCATAAATCTCTCTGTAGACTTTGAAACTCTACTTCATTACCCGCAACCCCACCTATCTTAGTATCATCTGCATACTTACTAAAGTCTGTGGGCTGAAGGGCTGTCTCCCTAAACAAAACATCCTGTCATGTGTTTCCTCTTATTTCTGGTGGAGAATCCCAGAAGCTGTGTGAAATCTGATGACCTCAAAATAATTTCCTTGCCCTGTCCACTGTGTTCCCTCGAGACCAAATGGATTATAATCTCTTCAAATTACCTGTCAATCAAAGGTACTAGATTTGTTGTCTGACAGTGCCATAGACCCGGATTCGGTGCTGACTACGGGTGATGTCATGTATGGAGTTTGTAGGTTAATTAGCTTGGTACAATAGTAAATTGTTCCAGGTGTGTGTAGGATAGTGTAAGTGTGTGGGGATCGCTGATCGGTGTGGACTCAGTGGGCTGATGAGCCTTTCCCCGCTGTGTCTTTAAACTAAACTAAAGTAAATCCAACTTCTCCATTCAATATAATGTACTCACAGCTGTCGATTTAAAATAAATATTGTGAACATTTTTTATTTTTAAAATGTCATTTTTCAGAATATGGGCATTGCATAGGTTCATGAGATTAATCCTTGGGAAGGCGGGACTGTCGTATGAGGAAATATTGAAAAGACTAGGCTTGTATTCACTGGAGTTTAGAAGGATTTAGAGTCCACTACCGCGTCCGGTAGGCGGCGCAGCTCTGGTCAGCAGCGGCCTCTGCAGCCTGTCCGCGTTTTTGTTATTTTTTTGTCTGTGTTTCTGTGTAGTTTTTGTTATTTTATGTTGGGGTGTGTGTGTGGGGGGGGGGGAGGGGGGGGGAAACTTTTGAATCTCTCCCTGCACTGGAGACCCGACCTTTTCTCGTCGGGTCTCAGGTGTCGTTGAGGCCGCAACGAGGAGCGGCCTCCAACGGGAAGAAGCCGGGGACTCTGGTGCCGACTCACCGTTGCCGTCGCGGAGCTGGCCGAGACCGGAGCGGGTGGAGCGGTGGAGGAGCGCTGCCGCTGCTGCTGCTGCTGCTGCTGCTGCCGATGCCGCTGCTGCTGCTGAGTCGGAGGCTGCTACTGCGGGTCTGCGGACGGCTCGGACGACCCCGCGCGGCTCCCTGGAGGGAGACCACTTTTCAGGCTGCTGCAACGGCGAATTCTCCCGCCCGTGTTGCGGGGTCGAAGAGCTCCTGGAGCGGGGCCTAACACCATTGCCCCGCGCGGCTGGAACGGCTGCGGGACTTTGCGAGCGCACACCGGGGGCTCCAACATCAAGACCCGGTGTGCGACCTCGCACCACCCGGCGTGGCTTCAATGGCCGCGGGACAATCGCCATCGCCAGCCGGGGGCTTTGACTTTGACTGTGACATCGGGGGGGGGAGAGTGCAGTGGAGAGATAAGTTTTTTTTGGCCTCCATCACAGTTATGTGATGGATGTTTATGTTAAATGTAATTATGTTGTGTCTGGGGTCTATTTGTGTGTAATGTATGGCTGCAGAAACGGCATTTCGTTTGGACCCCCAGGGGTCCAAATGACAATTAAATTGACTCTTGACTCTCTTGACTCTCTGGATGAGGAGGAATCTCATAGAAACGTATAAAATAATAAAAGGACTGGACAAGCTAGATGCAGGAAAAATGTTCCCAATGTTGGGCGAGTCCAGAACCAGGGGCCGCAGTCTTAGAATAAAGGGGAAGCCATTTAAGGCTGAGGTGAGAAAAAAATAATTCACCCAGAGAGTTGTGAATTTGTGGAATTCCCTGCCACAGAGGGCAGTGGAGGCCAGGTCACTGGATGGATTTTAGAGAGAGTTAGATAGAGCTCTAGGGGCTAGTGGAATCAAGGGATAAGGGGAGAAGGCAAGCAAGGGTTATTAATAGGGGACGGTCAGCCATAATCACAATGAATGGCGATGCTGGCTTGAAGGGCCAAATGGCCTCCTCCTGCACCTATTTTCTATGTTTCTATGCTTGGAAGCAGAGGCGATTGTTTTTTACCCAATCTAATTATCTTTGACTTGAATGACAACCATATTATTTCCGAGGGTGTTTAAGCATCAACTCCCATTGATTAATCAAGTCCCAAAGAGATTTGTCTAAATTCAAGTGACAGACTTCGTCCCCTGAAGGACATTAGTGAACCAGAAGGGTTTTTAACGATACCCTGTAGTTTTGTGGTAGTCATCATTACCAGCTTTCGTATCAAATTATAAACCACATTTTAATTCTGCCATGATGGTAGTTGAATTCACCAGGTGGAGGAACATTTCTTAGGTCTACGCTTTATGTATTGTTCAAAATGTTGTATGCCTCAATCAAATTACCCCTCAATTATTGCAGCTATTTAGGTTGGTGTTAGGAGGGTGTCAAGAGTGTAGATCAGCAGATTATTAGGAGGGAGATGGTGGGTGAGCTTGACAGTTATGTCAGGAGATGGGCGTGGATTGGATTGGTAAGCCGAGGGACAGGATATTCATGGGGTGATTTATGGGGCTGTCCCACTGCAGCAACCTCATTGGCGAGTTTAGAAGAGTTTATGAAAGTTTGAAAAAGTGTCATGTTGAAGACCTCCTATGACTATATAGAAAACCTCCTTCGACCTCCTTCGACTGTTGAAGACTAGCTTCGACTAGCTTCGGGAAAATTGGACACGGAATAGTGGAGAGTGAAGACGACCTCCTTCAACCTCCCTTCAACTATGTTGAAGACTAGCTTCAACTACCCTCGATTACCTACGAATAACATGCCGACCTACTAGGACCTACCACGACTAAACATACGAGTAAAAAAAAGTATCGATTTTTTCCATGGCGACCTTTTTTTACTCGCGGGCATGTTGAAAAATATGCCGTGACCTAGCTGAGGCCTCGAGTACACGGGGACTACTCTCGAATATGTAGGAGATTTACAAAGACCTTCTAGGACCTCGTATCGACCATGCTTGCGAGTATGGGTCGAGGGCAAACTCGCCAGAACTCGCAGATTAGGTCGCCGTAGTGGGACAGCCCCTTTAGGGTAAGTGGCCACTCAATGATTCTCAACATATTCTTAACAGGAAATAGGGGGGGAGGTAAAATAAATGTCAAAATATTTAGCTGCCTGTTAAATTTTTACGCAATATTTATTTTCTCAGTGGAAATGATGTGTGGAAGCTTGTGCTGCTGTTTGAGCCAGTTCCCATCATAATGCCATTTCTGAGCTGCTAACACTGGTTCCTCAATCCATCACCCCAAATTTCCTGACTTTTCACCATCTAACCAGATTCACCCCAAAGTTTTTTTATAAGAACTGCATGGTGGTGCAGCAGTAGAGTTGCTGCCTTACAGCACCAGAGACCCGGGTTCCATCCTGAATAAGGGTGCTGTCTGTATGGAGTTTGAACCTTCTCCCCCTGATCGCTTGCGGTTTCTCTGGGTGCTCCGGTTTCCTCCCACACTCCAAAAACATACAGGTTTGTCGGCTAATTGCTGTTGATAAATACTGTAAATTACCCCTAGTGTGTAGGATAGTGCTAGTCTTGGGATGATTGGTGGTCGGCGCAGACTCGATGGGCCGAAGGGTCTGTTACCATGATGTATCTCTAAACTAAGTATTGGAGGGCTCATCTAGGGAGGCTATTTGGGTGGAATTGAGAAGTGGGAAAGGTGTAGCAACACTTATAGGGGTGTATTATAGACCGCCAAACGGGGAACGAGAATTGGAAGAGCAAATATGTAAGGAGCTAGCAGATATTAGTAGTAAGCACAAGGTAGTGATTGTGGGAGATTTCAACTTTCCACACATAGACTGGGAAACACATTCTGTAAATGGGCTGGATGGGTTGGAGTTTGTAAAATGTGTGCAGGATAGTTTTTTGCAGCAATACATAGAGGTACCTACTAGAGGAGGGGCAGTGCTGGACCTCCTGTTAGGAAATGAGACAGGACAGGTGGCGGAGGTATGCGTTGGGGAGCACTTCGGGTCCAGTGAT
The DNA here is from genome assembly GCF_028641065.1 of Leucoraja erinaceus. Lineage (NCBI taxonomy): Eukaryota > Metazoa > Chordata > Chondrichthyes > Rajiformes > Rajidae > Leucoraja > Leucoraja erinaceus. Next base: position 561,850 of record NC_073398.1, read on the forward strand.
CACAATACCATTAGTTTCAATATAATTATGGAGAGGGTCAGAACTGGACCTAGGGTTGAGATTTTTGATTGGAGAAAGGCTAACTTTGATGCGATGCGAGATGATTTAAAAGGAGTGAACTGGGACATTTTGTTTTATGTGAAAGATGTAGAAGAGAAATGGAGGACATTTAAAGGGGAAATTTTAAGAGTACAGAATCTTTATGTTCCTGTTCGGTTGAAAGGAAACAGTAAAAATTGGAAAGAGCCCTGGTTTTCAAGGGAAATTGGACATCTTGTTCGGAAAAAGAGGGAGATCTACAATAATTATAGGCAGCATGAAGTAAATGAGGTGCTTGAGGAGTATAAGGAATGTAAAAAGAATCTTAAGAAAGAAATTAGAAAAGCTAAAAGAAGATATGAGGTTGCTTTGGCAAGTAAGGTGAAAGTAAATCCAAAGGGTTTCTACAGCTATATTAATAGCAAAAGGATAACGAGGGATAAAATTGGTCCATTGGAGAGACAGAGTGGACAGTTATCTGCAGAGCCAAAAGAGATGGGGGAGATATTGAATAATTTTTTTTCTTCGGTATTCACCAAGGAGAAGGATATTGAATTATGTGAGGTAAGGGAAACTAGTAGAGTAGCTATGGATACTATGAGGTTCAAAGTAAAAGAAGTACTGACACTTTTGAAAAATATAAAAGTGGATAAGTCTCCAGGTCCTGACAGGATATTCCCTAGGACATTGAGGGAAGTTAGTGTAGAAATAGCCGGGGCTATGACAGAAATATTTCAAATGTCATTAGAAACGGGACTAGTCCCCTAGTCCCCGAGGATTGGCGTACTGCGCATGTTGTTCCATTGTTTAAAAAGGGTTCTAAGAGTAAACCTAGCAATTATAGACCTGTTAGTTTGACTTCAGTGGTGGGCAATTAATGGAAAAGATACTTAGAGATAATATATATAAGCATCTAGATAAACAGGGTCTGATTAGGAACAGTCAACATGGATTTGTGCCTGGAAGGTCATGTTTGACTAATCTTCTTGAATTTTTTGAAGAGGTTACTAGGGAAATTGACGAGGGTAAGGCAGTGGATGTTGTCTATATGGACTTCAGTAAGGCCTTTGACAAGGTTCCTCATGGAAGGTTGGTTAAGAAGGCTCAACTGTTGGGTATAAATGCAGGAATAGCAAGATGGATTCAACAGTGGCTGAATGGAGAAGCCAGAGGTTAATGGTGGATGGCTGTTTCTCGGGTTGGAGGCAGGTGACTAGTGGGGTGCCTCAGGGATCTGGGTTGGGTCCTTTGTTGTTTGTCATGTACATCAATGATCTGGATGAAGGTGTGGTAAATTGGATTAGTAAGTATGCAGATGATACCAAGATAGGGGGTGTTGTGGATAATGAAGAGGATTTCCAAAGTCTACAAAGTGATTTAGGCCATTTGGAAAAATGGGCTGAAAGATGGCAGATGGAGTTTAATGTTGATAAATGTGAGGTGCTACACCTTGGCAGGACAAATCTAAATAGGACGTACATGGTAAATGGTAGGGAATTGAAGAATACAGTTGAACAGAGGGATCTGGGTATAACCGTGCATAGTTCCTTGAAGGTGGAATCTCATATAGATAGGGTGGTAAAGAAAGCTTTTGGTATGCTAGCCTTTATAAATCAGAGCATTGAGTATAGAAGCTGGGATGTAATGTTAAAATTGTACAAGGCATTGGTGAGACCAAATCTGGAGTATGGTGTACAATTTTGGTCGCCCAATTATAGGAAGGATGTCAACAAAATAGAGAGAGTACAGAGGAGATTTACTAGAATGTTGCCTGGGTTTCAACAACTAAGTTACAGAGATAGGTTGAATAAGTTAGGTCTTTATTCTCTGGAGCGCAGAAGGTTAAGGGGGAACCTGATAGAGGTCTTTAAAATGATGAGAGGGATAGACAGAGTTGATGTGGACAAGCTTTTCCCTTTGAGAATAGGGAAGATTCAAACAAGAGGACATGACTTCAGAATTAAGGGACAGAAGTTTAGGAGTAATATGAGGGGGAACTTCTTTACTCAGAGAGTGGTAGCGGTGTGGAATGAACTTCCAGTGGAAGTGGTGGAGGCAGATTCATTGGTACCATTTAAAAATAAATTGGATAGGCATATGGATGAGAAGGGAATGGAGGGTTATGGTATGAGTGCAGGCAGGTGGGACTAAGGGGGAAAAAAATTTGTTCGGCACGAGATGGCCTGTTTCCGTGCTGTAATTGTTATATGGTTATATGGTTATAAGTATTAAAAAAATTTCCCTTGCTGAAAATATTATTCCAATTTTCTTTCGAATAGAGTGCCTAAAATTGCAATCTTAATTAGAAGATTTCTATATTCTCAGTTTGTATCTTTCAATAAAATGTATCATTTTGTTGGACATAATCTTACTGCAGAAAATGACACATTATTGCCAAGCTTAACTACCATTCAAGGCGAGAAAGTGGAGGAAGAGGAGAAGCAGCAGCAAGAGCAGCAAGAGCAGCAAGAGCAGCAAGAGCCATTAGAATCAATTCAAAGTGTTGATCCAATAGCACCATATAGAAAGGCTGCTAAAAAGTTGACCTCCGTCCATCTCCTTCGTTACAATAACCACCTCCGGAGACTGTACAATATCGTTCTGCTTCCAAGTAAGGTCTCCCGCATTTTTCTTTGTGATACTGATAGACAAAAGAGACAAAGTTATGCATGTATAAAAGCTATGTGGCTCATGGTGGGTACGAAATATCTTCAGGAAAGCATTACAATTTCCATGACATTACTGAGATAACAAACCCCTTTGAAGATTTGGGGGAATTTTGAAATAGGGAGATGGAAAAGCTAAAATTTCTATGGAGGGGGGGGGGAATTATTTGTAATCATTGGTGATAATTATGTGCAAGTTTATCAATGTAGTAGTTATGAGGTCCTGATACTCAGTTCTAAAAAAGAAAATGGACTTAATACTCAAAGGTGAAAAAAGCAGACACCAGTACTTGTATGTGTGTTTGCATTACTGACCAAAGATCTGTTTTTCTATTTTGTTCCTTAAGATGGGTAATTTTCACATCAATGATACCTATGCTCCCCACATGATCAAATGAATAGCATATAAGGCAGGCAAAACAAATTGGGTGACTAGATTACAATGTGAAGTATTGTATTGACAACATGATAGCAATGTCAGTCAGAGGGCCATGGATGTACAATCAGTTCTTTCCACTTACCCAATTGATTCAACACAGTGGGTGGCACGCTGGTACAGTGGGAGAGTTGCTGCTTCACAGCGCCAGAGATCCGGGTTCGATCCTGGCTGTACCTTCTCCCCGTGACCTGCGTGAGTTTACTCCGAGATCTCCGGTTTCCTCCACACTCCAAAAATGTACAGGTTTGTACGTTAATATGATTTGGAGAAGGAGATTAAAGGCTTTGATGCCAAGTTTGCAGATGATGTAAAGATAGATGGAGGGGCAGGCAGTGTAGAGGAAGCAAGGACTCTATAGAAGGACTTGGACTGGTTAGGAGAGTAGGGAGAGAAATGGCATTTGCAGTTCCTTCCGACACACTCAATCACCTCCACTTAGTTCTCCAGGTCCCCGCGGAACAACTGATTGAAACCCCCATCCCACCCCACCATCTTGCTGCCCCACAACTTCAATCATCCACTCAACAACCCCAGCATCAGCACAATTGTTCCTGATTATTATCCAACTGCACCCGACCTCCCTGGTCCTCTGCTTGTGCTCCACCCAAACATCTACTCACCTCCATCCAAGTCAAGTCAAGTTTATTCGTCACATACACATACGAGATGTGCAGTGAAATGAAAAGTGGCAATGCTTGCAGACTTAGTGCAAAAAGACAAACAAACAAACAACCAAACTACAAACAAAATGGAACAGAATCACATATTCTTTTACATATTAAATATTGTGGGCGGAAGGAAAAAGGGAAAAAAACAGCAATTTAAAAAAAAAAAAGTAGAGTGGTACAGTAAAAGTTAGTCCCTGGTGAGATAGACGTTTACAGTCCTAATGGCCTCTGGGAAGAAACTCCTTCTCAACCTCTCCGTTCTCACAGCATGGCAACGGAGGTGTTTGCCTGACCGTAGCAGCTGGAACAGTCCGTTGCAGGGGTGGAAGGGGTCTCCCATGATTTTATTCGGCCGAACGCATTACTCTCTGCAGAGCCTTCTTGTCCTGGGCAGAGCAATTCCCAAACCAGATTGTAATATTTCCGGACAAGATGCTTTCCACAGCCGCTGAGTAGAAGCACTAGAGGATCCTCAGAGACACTCTGAATTTCCTCAATTGCCTGAGGTGGTAAAGGCGCTGCCTTGCCTTACTCACGAGTGCTGCGGCGTGTGATGTCCATGTCATATCCTCAGAGATGTGAACTCCCAGATATTTAAAACAGCTCACCCTATCCACAGGATCCCCATTTATCATCAATGGTATGTACGTCCTCGGATGATGTGCCCTTCTAAAGTCCACGATCAGCTTAGTTTTTTTGATGTTCAGAGTGCCAGATCAGCCACCTCCTCCCGGTAGGCCTTCTCATCGTTGTCTGAGATCAGGCCCACCACCACAGTGTCATCAGCAAACTTGATTATTGAGTTGGAGCTGAACCTAGCCACACAGTCATGTGTGTACTGGGAGTACAATAGGGGCCTGAGGACGCAACCCTGGGGCGATCCTGTGCTCAGGGTGAGGGACTTCGATGTATTCCCTCCCATCTTGACTATGTGGGGCCTGGCGGTGAGAAAGTCAAGGGCCCAGACACACGGGGGGGTGTTCCCATCAAAGTCCCACAGATCCTCTGCACAAACCCATCCATGATTACTTGCCCAACTTGCAATCACCCAGCCAAACTTCGACCAGTCATCTATTCAACTAAATATTTTCTGCTATTAACAATTTGATAACTAATTTAGTATATTTACATCTTTCAGTTCAAAGTGAAAAAGACAATGTCGAACTTCCTCAATGCAAGCTTCATCACGTTGAAACACAAAAGTATGAAGGTAAAAGCAGGTGCTTCAATTGTGAATCCACTTTTATAAAGTAGAGTGAAATGTAACCTTTCCTCTAAAACCTATCCAGGTGAGCAGAGATAGGCACAAAGTACTCAGCACGTTGGTCACTCATCAGGTCAGGCAGCATCTCTGCGGAAAAAATTAAAGATGACGTGTAGGTTCGGGACCTCTTCTCAGACTGAAGGTGGGGAGAGGGGAGGGGGAGGGGAGAGGTCAGGACAAATCAGGGCTGGCAACAGAGGATCTCAGGCAGGATGGTTCCTCTGTAGGCCAATTGTTGCCAAGGGAAGGTGTGATATCAGGAGAGGTACATTGTGCGAGCTGTGGAACTGGTTAAACAACGGGTGAAGGACGGGAGGTAAGAGGCGAGGGAGATGAAAGTGAAGGGGGGTGTTCGTGAAAGTTACTTAAAATTAGAGAATTAAATGTTTGTATGGCTGGGTTGTAAGCTACCCAACTGAAATATGAGGTGCTGTTCCTCAAATTTAAAGCCCTGTCCCACGGTACGAGTTCATTCCAAGAGCTCTCCCAAGTTAAAAAAAATCAAACTTGTGGTAAGCAAGGAGAATTAACGTAGCGGGTACGTCGGAGCTCTAGGGTGTCACTTAGCGGCTCGTAGCGCTAACGGCAAGTACTCGGGAAGACTCGCTAATGGCAGGTAAGCATGGGAAGACTCGTGAAGATTTTTCAACATGATGAAAAATGTCCACGAGAGCCCCGAGTATCGACGAGTGGCCATTACCGTAAATCTCCGAGTTGGAATCAGGGCAAACTCGGGAGAGCTCTTGGAATGAACTCGTACCGTGGGACAGGGCTATTACATGTGGCCTCACACTGGCAATGGAGGAGGCCCAGGATAGAAAGGTCAGAATGTGTGGGAAGTGGAGTTAAAATGGTTAGCAACCGAGAGATCCTGTAGACCTCGACGGACTGACTGAGTGAAACGATCGCCATGCCTACGCTTGGTCTCGCCGATGTGCAGGAGCCCACATTGGGAATAATGCAGTAGATAAGGCTAGAGGAGGTGCATGTGAAATCTGCCTCACCTGAAAGGGCTGTCAGGGTCCCTGGATGGTGTCGATGGAGGAGGTATAGGGACAGGTGTTGCATCTCCTGCGGTTGCAGGGGAAAGTACCTGGGGAGGGGATGGTTTGTATTGGAAAGGATGAGAGGCTGTGAGATAAGGAGAGAAGTGTAAATGCTGAGGCTAGAGAAGGGGGTGTGGGTAAAAGGGGAGAGGGGATAGGGAAAGGGAGGAGCGGGATAGTGAGAGAAATGGTTGCACATCCGGGTGAACTACAGGGAAGAGAGGGGGAAGAAAATAGTTTTGGTTAGTTACCTAATAATGGAGAATTCAATGTTCATACCTTCACCTTGTAAGCTTGGGAGCAGATCCAGATGCCTCTTGCAAAGACACCATCCCCAAATCATAATGTCTCCACCTCGGCACTAATACTCCCAAAATGAGGCTTTCCACTCGAGGCCCTATTTCTGTGCTGTCCAACACTATTACACTATGGCACAATGACAAATATCATCAGCAGGGGCCGATTAAGAGGCAAGGATCAGTGAGATAAAGCACTGGGCAGAACAGACATGGGACAGGGCAAGACAGTGGAGGCTTTGGAAAAAATGGTGAGAGTTTTCAAATGAAGTAATTGCTTAACATGGACACAATGTAGGCCATCGAATACAAGATGATTCTTGTAAGACACCTGGTTTTAGTACATGAGCTGTGGGATTTTGGATGATGTTAAGTTTTCAGGGGGATAAGTGAGAAAACCCATTCAGCAGTACATTGGAATAGAAAGTTCAAAGCACCAATGCCAACTAAACTAATATGTAGGAGAAAGGAAGCTTCTTTATGTTGGTATTCAGGTCCATGCTGGCAAAGTGAATCTTTGGTAGAATCTGTTGGGTTTTATGTGGCCCAGCCAAATGTATACTTTGTTCGAGACTGTGTGTCTGTAGTTAGACCGTAGGCCCTTGGGATGAAAGATATGGGTCTGTGCCAGGTGGAGCAAACAGGGTGAGAGGGAGTAATGCTAGCAATGGGTTTGAGACCATCGTTTTGGAAAAAAGTGAGTTAAAGAATGGATAAGATATCTTAAATGAGCATTTTTTAAATGCACCTTAAAATATTTTTCTTTCATTTGATATAGATATCTGGAAGTATTCAATGAATAGTGCCAGAGAAGGAATTCATACATCGGTTTTTAACATGGGTATTTTGCAACGTCTAGAACCAATGCATCAATTTTTTATCAGTCATATACCGGCATACAATAGTTCTTGCTGCGTTGAAGCTGTTCCTATAATCCTGTATGAACTCTTTGACAAGAGTTTTAGAATGCCAGATTTCCAACCCAAGGTGATGTTTATACTTATAATATTTTGTGCTGAATCTTCCTTTGTTATGTTTGTTTTCTCAACAGCGAATGGATAATATTTAGGGGATGGATATTTTTCATTTTGCATTTGCTGTGACCATTTATAGTCATGGGAACCTTGCAAAATTAATCAAAATCTCTTAAAATCATGAGAGAATAGATCGGGTAGATGCACAGTGTCTCTTGCCCAGAGAAGGTGAATCGAGGACCAGAGGACATAGGATTAAGGGGAAGGGGAAAACACTTTTTCACACAAAGGGTGGTGGGTGTATGGAACAAACTGCCAGAGGAGGTTGGTGATGCAAGGACTATCCCAACGTGCAAGAAACAGTTAGACAGGCACATAGATAGGACAGGTTTGGAGGTATAGTGATCAATTATGGGCAGGTGGCACTAGTGTAGATGGTACATGTTGGCCGGTGTGGGCAGGTTGGACCATAGGGCTTATTTCCACGCTGCATTGCTGGTCAGCGCAGACACTGTGGGCCAAAGGGCATGTGGCCACACTGTATCTCTAAACTAAACTAAACTAGAATCTATATACCATTAAAAGTCTCATCTTGTATGTATGTATGTATGTATACGTGTGTGTGTGCCTGTTTCTGTATGTGTTCTACTTTCGTCAAAATGTCACGAGCTACAGTTGAAATTTTGACAGATTATTACTCACATTAACCCGGTCGATGCAATAAACAGATTCCCTTCACATTTCATGCCATATTTCACA